>NC_048238.1:107001118-107283381 GCF_002007445.2 Ailuropoda melanoleuca | reverse complement strand
GCGGCGGCGGCTGCACAGGCGGCGGCGGCGGCGGCGGCGGCGGCAGCCGCGGCAGCATCACACACTTACACACTCACTGGGGGCGGAGCCTGGGCAGCCCGAAGCCGCGACATGGAGCCTGCACGTTATCGGCCCCGGATCTGGCAGGGGCTCGCCGCGCCAGCCTGCGCCGCCCGGGACCCCCCTCTGTCAAAATCAGCTGGTGGGAGCGACCGCAGAGCCGGGGACTTGGGCCCGAGCCCGAGGAGCAGCTGCAGGGATGCGGGCGGGGGGCTCGGGACCCAGGCTTCGAGAAGGGGACCCCCCCTCTCTGAACCCCCGCCCACTCCCACCGCGGGAGTTACTACTGTTGGAACCAGAAAAGAGTGCACTAACTGCTGCGGGGGTCGGGGTCGACCTCCCACTACCCAGGGACTCTCCTCTGGCTCCGGAGCACTGGAGCAAACTTTGGCGGGCCCGAGCATCCCCCGGGCCCGCAGCGCAGAGCATGCGGGGCCGGGAAGGAGAAGGCGGTCACCTTCACCGTCCCCGCGGCGCCGTGTGCCCGCACCCAGGCCGGCCAGGCATGCCGCAGTGCCGTGCCCGGCTGCGGGGCGCAGGGCGCGGCGCGCACCTAGTAGGTCCGCGAGCTCCGGGCCCCGGATTCCGTAGGCTGCGAGGGGAGGCATTAGCGACTGCCCCTGTGTGAACTATGGGTTCGAGATTAGGACGCTGGAAAAGTCGGGTGCACTATCACCTTCCCCGCACACCCGCCACGTGCCTTGGGCAAAGGACTTCTGCTCTTTTCCTCCTCTGGGAAATGGGAAAGCCACGGGGTATGTGCCCCTTGGCCCACCCACCGGCTGCCTGTCTCCCTTCGGCCGGAGAATCTGTCTCTGTCCACGTGCAGCTTCTACAACCCCCCTTCAGCCTCCAGTGGTGGTCCAGGACAGGGTGCATCCCTTTAGCCAATGCCCTCAGGGAAGGCTTCCTGGCCTCCGAAGGGAGAAGGGGTGAAGGAAGGGGTGGGGCCGCATTCTGGCGTTTCAGGAGCAGTGGTACTCTGGAGTCCCGGACACCTCACTTGCCTTCTTCGTGTTATTATACAGAGGAAGTCGTATGGGCGTGTTATTGAAATCCTAAGGCTAGGACTCTTAGGAAGAGCAGGAGACTGAGCTTTGACAGAGCAGGGTGCCAGTTCTGATCTATCTGTGTGACTCTGAGCAAAGCCTCTTCTCTGGGGCTCATTTTCTTCATCCGTAAAAAGAGAGACTTGATCCAGCTGCCATCTGGCTCTTGCCACTCTGGCCATTCTCCTTCCTGTTCTCTAACACTATCTCATATTCTCCAAATCGTCCAAACAGCTTTGCTTTACTTTTTTTTTTTTCCAGGAGAAAGGGAGGCATTAAGACTGGGTACTTTGCTCAAGGTATGACATTTCTCCTCGAGGGGAAACTAGACAGGAACCTAGCATCCGGGAAGCCCTTTTGCCACTAAACGAAATAGAAGGTGCTACAGCTTCCAGAAGTGGCTGCCTTGGGAATCTGAACTTGAAGGGGCCCAGAGTTTCAGCTGTTCTGCAATCTTAGTATGAGAAAAGAGCACATTGCTAACGTATAGAAACAAGGGGCTAAGATATGGCTCCTCTTGCACCCAGTGAGGCTTTGCTCAAATGTGTATTTATTTTGCATAAAACCAAGTTCTTAACAAATTCTGGGTGACTGAGTGCCAATCAGCCAACAGAGCAGCCAAGGGAAGAGTACGTTTCCAATTGCCTTATCAGTTTGGCTTCTCATAAACTCCTCTGGTCAAAGAGGAGATCTATTGGCAAAAGTGGCGCAAATGGTCTCTGAGGCTTGTTGATTCGTGGGCGTTTCAGTCTTCAGCCCTTGCCTGTGAGCCCCGGAGGTGGCAGGGGCTGCTCTGCTCTGATTCTGATTCGTGGCCCCCAACCTCTGTGCCCTCTGTAAATGATTCTCAAATTGGATTTGATTGCTAATAATGATTGTTGCCAGGGCTAGTGCTTGATCCGCTAGAAAATCCTTAGAGGAAAACCAGAACATCCACAATTAACACTTAAATGTGGTGATTATGGTCACTTTGTATTCACTTTTCTCACCAGATCATATTGATTGTGGAAAGACACACAAAAAATAATAACGTGCTGGGTAAACAAATTTACAACAGAAATAAAGCTGCTCCTTTAAGAATTCCAGACCCCCATCACCCCACTGGTGCACTTTCTTCCCAATCAGCGGGAGGACCAAGCAGAAGCAGAAGGAGCCAGCAAGAGGCAGCACTTGGAACAGAAGCGCCTGCGGGAAGGAGAGAAGAGACAAGTGGTGCCTGCTGCTGCTTCCGAAAAGGGGCAGGGGCTTTCTCTTCCTGAGATCAAAACCAGGAGGGAAGGCTGGGCTGGGAGAAGGAGCTCGCACTTCCAGCCACCCTCCTGGAACAGGGAGGACACTGAGAGAGGCAGCATCCTAGAAGGGGCCGGCCAGCCTGCCCAGGCCCAGCACTCGCTCCCTGTCACCATCAGCTCCCAGGCAGTGTAGCAGCTCCGTCTTCTCCCTTTCTCCTCCTCCTGCCCATCTCTGGCTCTGATGGGGCCCCAGAGCCTTAGAACTCAGCTCTTCAGTGGACCTTCAGATGTGCCTTCAAGCCAAGCTTCCTCCAGCACGCGAGCCGGAGGAAAGGGAAAGCAGGTTGCAGGGAGGGCAGGAGCAAGGGAAAGTACAAAATCAGAGCCAGCTCCTGCTGTCCTACTGGCGGCTCAGCCATCTAGTCCCTCAGTCTGGTTGCTTTCCTCCCATTCCACCCCCTGGGGCACCTCAGCTGCTGTGGAAGATTCCTCTGGCCCAGGCTGTTGTCCTGGCTTTTTGCCTGGCAAAGCCCCTCTCTGATCTGGCAACACTGCTCTGAGTTCGGAGTTCAGCCCAACTTCCAGAAGTCACAGCCTCTCCCCTTTGGCCCTCCCCTCACTGTTGGCTTCTCCCCCTCTCTCTGACCAGGCCCCCACCACACCTCACCGATCCCCCGTGTTCAAAAACCCTGACCCAAAGAACCTCCTGGAAGGACCGCTGGCTCAAGAGAACAGAATCAAAACTAAGACTTCATGACTCAAGGAGACTTGATGGGTCTTTATCTCTGGAGGTAAAACCAGAAATCATTTTTTAAGAGGCTTGATTGTATAGAAATGCTGATTCTCCGACTTTCTGAAGTGAGATTTTTGACTTGAATTACTTCTAAATGAGTTTAATTTGGAGTCTCCAGGTACTAATCTTCATTTCAAAGGACTCGAAATCTTCCATTCTTACAGTTGCAGTAAAGGCACGATCACGCAGGCTTTGGTAGATAGTGTCTACAAGTAAGATTAATTTAAGAAAGTTTCACTGTGAATGTCAGTTCCGAGAAATGAACAAATCGACAGCGTGTGATACATGTGTCATCCTGCCACACCTCAGATTTCCACTTAAAATATTAAGCATTTCTTTTTGACCTGGTGTGCAATCAGGCCGAGGTCCTCTCTAGGAGGGAATTCTGGTCCAGGGAACGGCTCATCTGAGGGAGCGTGCCTGAAAGAACTCCAGAATCCGTGGGCTCATGGACGCAGCACTTTCCACTACTGTGTCTAGCCCTCTGGCGTGCCAATGCTTGTAACTTCAGAATATCTGTACCTGGTCCACGGACGTGCCCCCAGAAACTGTAAGCCTCATGACGGGAGGACCTAGGTCGGTGGCATCAAAGCCTAGCACAGGATCTGACGCGTAGCAAGTCCCTTCAGGGTCAAGCCCCCCAGGCTCCGCAAAGGCCCCGATCCCAGGGGGCGATGTGAACATAGATCAGGACAATTTTCCGAACTTCTGGTTCTACCACTTTGTCCTGTGGATCTCAATCCTGTATCACAATTGCAAGTCCCTGCTCTTGGGCTTTCTGGTGATCTTGGACAATGACCCCATCTCAGGGATCTTCCAAAGTCCCCGGCTCTGGGTGCCTACTGGGTCCTAAATATCAAATACCACATAACTTTATGTCAATCACTGTGTAATTAGATGTACCGTATTGAAGATGATGCTATTATGATTTTATATGGGACATTCCTGTGACTCCTTGTATATATTTAGCCTAAAAATAAAGAGATGATGTCGACTGACCCTTTTGTGACGTGCCAGGAGCTGTGCTGAGCATTTTACGAACATTATTTTGTTTACTCCGCACCATGCTTCTCTGAGGTAGGCACTGTTATTGTCTACTACACATCTTGCAGGAGGAAACCCAGGCTCTCAGAGGCTGAGGACTTGCCCCGAGTCACAGAGCTCATAAGCGCTATAGCCAGGCTTTGTCCCCAAGTTTGCTGCCAGAGCTCAGGTCCTCACACGTGCTGCCCCGAAAGCCTCCATTCTGCACTCACAAAGGGTTTCCTCTCACTGTGGCCACGGGGAAGGAGGCAAGGAAGGGACCCTTATCTCGGTTTGACAGTTGAAGGAACAGGTTAAGTGACTTTGCCAAGATCATACGGTGGGACAGCTGAGCAACTTAAGCTAAGACAGGCTCATCTAGGTCCGAATACAGCGTGTGCTCTACTTACCACATTACCGTTTATAGCCCCGGGGCCGCTCCCAGGCACTCTAACACCCTGGGACTTTGGCAGTGCAGTGGCATCAGTTAACTGTTGGATTAAAAAAAAAAAATTCTCATGGTGCAATTTCCCTGATCTCAACTGTGGCCGAACTGGGGGAAGGCAGTTGGCTGAGCCAGGCCCTCATATTAAAGAAAGTCAGTCAGGCAACAGGAAGCAAGAAGATGGTGGAGCAATTCTTGCTTCATCACTCAAGGAGACTCAGCTGGGTCTTTTTCCTGGAGATTAGAAATCTAGGCTGACTGGCGGAGAGTGCCCGGTGGCTGGCCCTGAGCTGTCCCTGGGGAATCCTCTTCCTCATCTGAGGACTCCATCCCCTTGTCTATAAATTAAGGGGGTTGGAAACACTCCAGCTCTGACATTCTAGGGCTCCTTGATTTGAAGTTCCTTCATACAACACCCACCCCCAACCTCCATCCATGGCCAAGCGCAGATTGGTAATTTATAATGATGAGAAAGGTAAAGTGACAAGTCACCCCGATTACCCAGATCGATCATCTCCATGCCTGGTCCGGTGATTGAGAAATCTGCTTCCTGGAGCTCCAGTGCCCAGTCCCTGGGCTGCTCTCATAAACCCATTCAGCAGCGTGGCTGCCAAGAGTCCTTTCCCAGAGCCCACTCTGCAAGGTTGAAGGGCCGAATTCCAGAGGGAAGTTAAGCATTTTCCCAGTGGCCAGACAGAGGGAACCTAATGTCTCTGAAAGTGCTTTGTAAATGGGAAGAAGCCCCATATAAACGTGTGCTCTCCTCATCCCTAGGGTTGCTGTCTCGGAGGCTTGTCCATCGGTGACAATCAGCAGTGGTTTTGTTTCTGTTTTTGTTTGGCAAAGGGACACACATGCTGTGGGGGCCAGAGTCTGGCTAATAAGCTATAAGTTTTGATGCCGTCAAAATTATATTAAGAAGTAGAAACTTCTTTTCACTGAGTAATCATTTTTTTGGAAAGGGTTCAGGTTATTGATTTTCATATTGAAACATTTAAGAGTTTGTTTAAAGCTTCCTGGTTCTTAGCAGCATGTGAAACCTTTATTTTTCTGTGAAGTTGCTAGCAATCAAATCCTTAGCAACGGCATTAGAAGAAACGAAATGGCTGCCTACAGTAAGCTTTCAGCTGCTCTGCCTTTCTGTTTTCAGGAAGTGGAATGCACTGTAAGTCCCTCACGCTTTGGAGTACTCTTTTCTTTCAGCTTTATCGAGGTGTCATTAAGAAACAAAAATTGCATCCATTTAAGGTATACACAAAGGGACGGTTTGATACATCGTGAAATGATTATCACGATCAAACTAATTAACACACCCATCATCTCAAACAGTAACCATTTGTGTGTGTGTGTGTGTGTGTGTGTGTGTGGTGAGAACACTTAAGACTTACTCTATTAGCAAATTTCAAGTACATAGGACAGTATCATTAACTGTAGTTACCATTAGCTCTGTACCCTAGATCCCTATATACCAGCCGAACATTAGATCCCCAGAACTTACTCATCCTTTAACTGCAAGTTTCAAGGATGGACATCAGAGGTACAAGTAGGCCAGTTGTTCCATGGGGGGAGGGGGAACACAGGCATCAGCACTGGGAGATTTCGCCTAATCTCCTCCCTCCTGGGAACAGCTGCCCCAAAGAGGCCCTGCTGCCCAGCCACTTGCTGGTTGCCCCTTGCTCTTTTTCACGGCAGTTGGACCAGCTGGGGGTGATGGAGGAGAGACTCAGAGTCGGCTGCCCTGGAGCAGATGCGCGGCCGAGAAGGCTTTCCACCACTTATCCAACGGCCTGGCTTGGGCTCTTCCTTTCCTAAACCTACAACCACCTCCACGAATCAGCCCGCTCTGGATCTCCCACCAATGATAACGGGATCTACTATGAAGGGGCCAGTAGGCCCTGCCCATCACCACCCAATGTCTACTTGGCTTTGCTACGAGGGATCCAATTAAAAGGTGTCCTCCAGTCCAAAGCTCCTCCTTCTGACAGACTACAGCCAAGAAGAGGGCCACGTCCCTCCCCCAGCAGCACCTCAAGGTGTTACCCTGGAGCCTCAGTAGCCTTTCTTTACGTCGACTCACCAGACTTTGTGACCTGACTTATTAGAGCATGATGGTTTTTTACTTACATTTGAATTTATCAGCAGGATGATGCCCCCAAGATCACCTTTTTCTTTCCTGTCAGCACTTAGTTTTGTATATCATAGAATCATGGAATATCAGCACCACCAGGGGCCTTACTGATTATCTCCAGCCCAACAGGGGCCCAGATTGCTCACCAAGATCACACAGCTAGCTCTATCCGGGTCGGAGCCCTAATCATGTCTTCCAAGTCTCAGCTGAATGCCCAAATCCTACAGTCCTGAAATCTCAAGTCATTGCATCTTACACCATTTTTAATTACATGTAAAATACTTGTTATTTGAACTATTAATTAAGGAAACTCTTGTCCTTTGGAGAAAAATGCAAATTTCCATCCAAGAGTCTGTAAGAGAATTGTTGAGGTGGTGGTTTGTTTTGAGGATTGATAGTCTCTAGTCAATAACTGTCAGCAAGTGTTCATTAAGCTTCAAAAGGTCCCAAGTCAGGTAGACACTTTGCCCCGTAGCACTGCTTAAAGAGGGAAAACACAAGCTCTACTTAGAAAACACGTGCAATTTACCTTATTTATTTATTTATTTATTTTTTTTTTTTTTAAGATTTTTTTTTTTTTTTTTTTATTTTTNNTTTTATTTATTTATTCAACAGAGATAGAGACAGCCAGCGAGAGAGGGAACACAAGCAGGGGGAGTGGGAGAGGAAGAAGCAGGCTCATAGCAGAGGAGCCTGATGTGGGGCTCTCCCGCAACGCCGGGATCACGCCCTGAGCCGAAGGCAGACGCTTAACCGCTGTGCCACCCAGGCGCCCCAGCAATTTACCTTATTTAAAGCAGGCCCTCCTGGAATGAATTATGCTGGCTCTATGAACTGTAAGGTACCAAAGTAGTTCTCAAAGAATAGAACCAAAAACAAAGCCATAGGCTCTGGGGAGGGAAATGCGCTGACCATACTTTCATTTCCCATTAATGTCATTAAGAACGTGTGTTTTCTCCAACATGGTATCCTTTACACAGTATCTGCGGGTTAAGAAAATCCCGCCAGTGTAGGACCTACATGCTTTGTTTCCCCAAATCCCTCTTTTGATTTCTATCAGGATAGAATTCTTCCCTCCCCATTCTGATTTGCTGGGCTGTGTTTGAGCAAATGCTTCGCTTAGACCAAACAGCAACCATATTCTATCTCCAAAGCAGGCAAAACTTTTGCTTACTTTGCTCATCCATCTCAAATGCATCAGAGACAAATGTGGCGTGTGGGAAGAAAATCTGTTTTTGTGGGGCGCCCGGGTGGCTCAGTCGTTAAGCGTCTGCCTTCAGCTCAGGTCATGATCCTAGGGTCCTGGGATCGAGCCCCATATTGGGCTTCCTGCTCAGCGGGGAGTCTGCTTCTCCCTCCCCCACTCTGCCTGCTTGTGTTCCCTCTCTCGCTGTATCTCTCTCTGTCAAATAAATAAAATATTTTTGAAAAATTTTTTGATACCATATTCAAGAGCTAGTGAAGGCTGAACACATGACCTGGTATTTTCCTTCCATTTTCACACGCCACAGTTTTTGTTACAGTATCTGCCTTCGACTGAGAGCACATTTTTAATGAGTGGGTTTTTTTTTCCTGAGCCATCATCCTGTATTAATAGGCTTCTATGTAGCCAGTTAGAACCTATGCATAGCACTCATTAAAGTGTAGTTTCTTGAAGTTCGCTGATAGCATAATGAGAAAAACTTTCTGCAAGAGTTCTGTTTATAGTTAACATATTCTAAGGTTGGAGAGGCATTAAAATAGTTGATGGGGACAAGTTTGCAATCTCAATGAGACCCGAAGATAACCATAAAATAAGGAACAAACCTCTCAGGGTGAGTCCATGAATCAAGGACCTAGTATTCCTCTTGGAATGTGGTTAAGACCATACAAACTATTGCAATGTATAAACAGGGGCTTTCTATACAAAACAGGGGATAATATATAAAACTTTTAGCAGTTTTTTTTTTAGAATTTCCAGCTGCCAAAGAGCGGGCCTCCTGGCAAAACAAGACTGACATTCTGAACCATATAATATGTCCTATAGAAACTTTGAGGTATCAACATGTAAATATCAGTGTCAACATTGATACATGGACACACAAAATTTTGAAAATTGCTAAAAACCTCACAAAAGTTTTTAACTAAAATATTCTTCTCATAGAATGTTAGAGCTTGAAAAACCCTTAGAGATCGTGGGTCGGCGATGGCATTTTGCAGCTAACGGAAAAGATCAGAGAGGGAAAATGAGCAGAAGCCACTGTGAAAGCTTTAAAGGAACAGAATCCAATGTCTAACCCATGCCTCCTGCGTCAAGCCCAGCGCTCGTTCCTCTCCATCACATGCTTCTCCGCAAAACATGCCAATAGTCGACATCATTTAGAAGAGCAACAAGTCAGTCCTCCAAACGAAATAGCCCAAACTCAGGAAGGTATCGAGGCCCCAGGCACATGTGGAAACATTATTTGATCACTCTGGTTATGTTTACAAAGGTTTGTCATAGTCCCCCAGAAGCTCCAGGGCCAATCCCGCCTGGGGACCAAGACCCCACCTTCTTTTCTGTAAGTGCTGTACATTAGTAGGAATCCCCTCAGGGAAATGTATTCCTGGGAAGGGGTAAGAAGGACAATCGATTTCAAGAGGATCCCATCAAAAGAAATTGAAGAGTGAGGGAAGATGACAGCCAAGTCCTTGTCACGCCCAATTCAAAACTGTTTAAGTCTCTGTGCATTCATGCTCACATCCCAAACTCAGCAAGGGTTCCTAAAAGAGCCACGACAGCAAGTCAAGGCAGCAAACAGAAACTATGAAAGTGCAGGAATTTCAGTCCCTTTATCCCCGAGACACCTGAAGATCATGGGTCACTCTAGGTTGTCCCTGTATTTCCTGAGATGGTAGGTTCCGTTTTTTTAAATGTACTCCTGTCTATGTTTTATTTTCTGTTCTCCCCATCAGAATGGCAGCTTCAGAAGGGGAAATGTATTTGTCTTTTTGTTTTGTACTTTTTGTTTACAAATGAGTTTAGACATACAGAACAGTGGCAAAAACAGTACAAAGAGCTGCCATAAACTCTTCACCCAGCTTCCCCCATGGGGAACAACTTGCAGAGCAGTCCTGAGATGGTGAAAACTGGGAAATTAAAATTGGTACAGTACTAGTCACTGAACTACAGAAATCATTCGAATGTCACCACTTTCCCCCCAGTCTCCTTTTTTCTTTTTTTCTGTGCAAGAATCCAGTCTGGAATCCCACATTGCATTTTGATGTCCCGTCACCTTAGTATCCTCTAATCTGTGATGGTTTCTCAGTTTTTCCTTGATGTTAATGACTTTGATACTTTTGATGAGCACAGGCTGCTAATTTTGAGAATGTCTTTCAATTTGAGTTTGTCTGGTGGTTTCTCATGATTAGAGTGAGGTCATGCAATTCTGGTAAGAATATCAAAGAAGTAATACTGTACCCTCCTCATTGCATTATATTACAGGGGTCATGGTGCTAACGTTATCATTGGTGATATTATTAACCTTGATCACCTGGTTAAAGCATCTGCTGGGGTTCTCCACTGTAAAGTAATGACTTTTCCCATTGTAATTAATAAAGACCTTGGGCAAGAGACTTTGAGATTGTAGAAATAATCTGTTTCTCCACAAATTTTTCTTCATCCATCAGTGGATCGTGCTACAACAATTATTATTGTGATGTTTTAATGGTGGTTTTCTATTTCCCTCTTTCCTTCTTCATTTATCAATTGGCCTCATTCTCTAAGGAAGAGCTGCCCCCATTTATTGAATTATTTATATCACCATGGACTCATGTACACTTATTATCTTTTATAAGTTATAATCTAATACTATCATTATTTCTTTTGTCTCTCAGATTGTACCATATTTGGCCATTGGGAGCTCGTTTAGTTTGGGACCTGTTTTCCTATTGACATGCACTCACCGTTTTGAGCAATTTCTATTCTTAGTTACAACATGTTCCACGCTCATCTTGCATTTGCTTTGCCCCAGCCCTGGAATCAACAACCACTTCCTCGAGGGTCCCCGATTGCTTTTATGGGAGCAAGGTATTTAGAAACCAAGATCTGGGCACTAGGTGTACTCATCGCTCCTGGGGTATCATTGCTCCACATCTCTCAGCAGACAGAGCTGGGAGTGTGTCTGTGTGTGTGTTTACGTGTGTGTGTGCCTGCGTGTCCACGTGTTCACGTGTGTGAATTGTCTATTCTTGTTTTTTACCCATTTATTATATTAGGTTCTTGGTTGTTTGTCCCTCAACTTTTAAGAGTTCTTTATATCGGAAGGATATAAGCCTTTTCATCTGTGGTGTATGTTGCAAATATTTGTCTCCCAGTTTGTCAGCTGTCTTTGACTTTCTTTATAGTGGTCTTTGCCATGTATTTTTTAATTGTATATAGTCAAATTCATTGATCTTTTCTTTTGTTGGCTCTGGATTTGAGTTCTAATTAGAAAGGCATTCCTTACATCAAATTTAAGAGGAATTCACCCAACATTCTTCCAGTATTTGCATGGTTTCATTTCTGACATCTGGATCCCAATCCATTTGGAGTCTATTCATGTCTTTTATGTGAACAAAAAAAGGACACTTTTTTTCCAAGAGACTTCCCAGTTTTCCCAGAAATTCTTATGAAAAAGTCCATCTTTATACTATCTCGACCCCAGTGATTTGAGATAACACTTTTGTCACATATTAAATTACTCTTTTCTTCAGTGTTTTATTCATGAATGGATAATAAATTTTATCGAAAGTTTTTTCAGCACCTATGGAGATAATTATATGACTTGTTTCCTTTGATCTATTAATACACTGTATTAATGAATATCCTATTGTTAAACGAACCTTACATGCCTGGAATAAATCTCACATGGTCCTGGTGTATTATTTTCATAATGCGGTATTGGATTCTGTTTGCTAATATTTCATCTGGTATTTTTGCATTGATACTCATGCGTGATGCTATTCCCTAGTTTTGTTTCTTATTATTACCTTCATCTAATTTAGATATCAATGTTATATTTGCTTCGTAGAAGGAGTTAGAAAGTTTTCCTTTCTTTTCAATGCTCAGGAAGAATTTACAGTGCATTGGGAAAAACTGGTATTTGAAGATTTGGTAGAATTCCTCTGTAAAATCACCTGAGCCTGGTATTTCTTTTGGTGTGGGTGTAAAAGCTTAAAACATTCTGTACTCCTGGGGCGCCTGGGTGGCACAGCGGTTAAGCGTCTGCCTTCGGCTCAGGCCGTGATCCCGGCGTTACGGGATCGAGCCCCACATCGGGCTCTTCCGCTATGAGCCTGCTTCTTCCTCTCCCACTCCCCCTGCTTGTGTTCCCTCTCTCGCTGGCTGTCTCTATCTCTGTCAAATAAATAAACAAAATCTTTAAAAAAAAATTCTGTACTCCTTTGATGGAAATTGGTCTGCTTAGCTTTCTAAATAAAAAAAAATCAAAAAGCTCATTTTCAGTGATCTAGATTTTCATAAGAAATCATCTATTTCATTAAGGCTTTCAAATGTTTTTACATACAGATATGAAAAGTCGTATCTCAGGTTTTATTTAAATTTCTTCCCTCTTATCTTTGCTTGTTTTTTACAATTTTACCTTCCCCTTTTTTCTTTAGTTACTGATTTAACTATTTTGATAATTTTCAAGAAACAATCTCCAATGATTTTGATTTTCTAGTTACATCTACTTTTTCTATCCCCTGCTTCATTAGTTCCTGCTTTTAACTTCATTATTTTCTTCCTTGTTCATTTTTTGTTTACTTTGGTTTTTTCTCCTAGTTTTTTTTTTGAGCTAAGTCTTTCATATAGTTGCAGTCTTTCATTTTTATTGAGAAAAGTGTATAGTGCATTGAATTAGTCTCTGATCACTGCTTTGAATGTATTCCATAGATTCTGATGTATACTGTTTTCAGTGTAATTATTTTGTAAATTCTATAATGTCAATTTACATTTTCTGTTTTACTGAAGAGTTGTTTGATAGAAGGTTTTCTTAATTTCAAATTGAAGAGCATTTTCTATTTTTGTTTTGTCAATACTGTCTACTTTTATTACCTTGTGATTAGAGAGTATTGTTTGTAATATTTTTGCTTTATGGAAGTTACTGATATTTTCTTTATGCTCTAGTATCAATCAATATTGTGCCTGTGCCATGGTTTATTGAGAGAATGTGCATTTGCTCTTATAAGGGAATTCAATATGTATCCATAAAATCCACCCAATTGATTGTGTTGTTTAGCTCTTCTCTGTCCCTGCTTAATTACTGTCCACTTGATCTTTTTTATGCTGAGAGAGGTTTATTAATCTCTCCATTATTAGTGCCATCTCCTGTAGATTTTGCTTCATAAAGGTTGTTGATGTCTTATTTGGTACATAAATATTCATAAATGATATATCTTTATTGTGAATCATGGTTTTTAGCACTAATATGTATCCTTATGTCTACAAGAAACCCACTTTAAATAGAAATAAATGGATAGGTTTAAAGTAAAATATGGAGAAAGATAGAACACACAACCAGTAACCAAGGGAAAGCTATATTAATTTCAGACAAAGTAGACATTGGAATATCGTCAAGGATAAACAGGGACATTACATAATAATGAGAGGTCAATTCCTCAAGAAGACATAACAGTCTTTAAAGTTCATACACCTAACAACAGAGCTTCAAAACACCTGAGGCAAAAACACTGATCAATTTGAAAGGATAAATAGACAAATCTATACTTAAAGTTGGAGATCTCAAGATTCCTTTCTCGGTAATTGATAAAACAAGTAGGCAGAACCTCAGAAAGTATACAGATAACCTGAACAACACTGTTGTGATAATTGATATTCACAGAATGCTCCACCTGGCAACAGTGTATCCATAAACGTTCTTTCTAAGGGTACATGGACTAGTCACCGTGATAGACTATAATTTGAGCCATAAAACAAAAGTTAAATTTAAAAGAAGAGAAATAATAAAATTATGCTCCTAGACTATAACAGTTTTAATACAGAAGTCAATAACAAAAAGAGATCCGGAAAATGCCCAAATATTTGCAAATTAGACAACATACCGCTTCTGAACAAGCCATGGGTGAATGAGGCATCCCCCGAGCAAGTTAAAAAAGTATTTTGAACTGAATGAAAATAAGAATACAGCATATCAAAATTGGTGGGGCACAGTTAACACAGTGCCAGAGGGAAATGTATAGCATTCAGTGCATAAATTAGAAAAAACGGGAGAAAGATCTAAACTCGGTAATCTAAGTTTCTACCTTAAATAGACAAAGAACAGCAAATGGGACCCACAAGGAAAAGGAAGTAAATAACAAAGATGAGAAGAGAGATCAATTCCATTGAAAATGAACACAATGGAGAAAATCAGTGAAATCAAAAGGTTCTTTGAAAGATTAATAAAACTGATAAAACTCTAGACAAGAAAAAAATCAACAATAAAAAGAAGTTTTCTACTAGGTCACAGTTAATGCTCTGTGGCTTGAAACCGGCTTTGTCCGGTATCAGTATCACTGTCTCTTCTGGTTTCCATTTCTCAGTTATTCTTTCATTCATCCTTTGTTTGTAGCCTTGCCACACCAAGTTGTTTTAGGTCCAGGTTTGTATATGGCTTGTAGTTGGATCTTCTATTATGAGCCAACTAAGGTGTTGATTAAGAATTAATATGAGAAACAAACTGAGGGCCCCAGAGGGGAGGGGATGGGGGAATGGGATAGACCGGTGATGGGTAGTAAGGACGGCACATATTGCATGTTGCACTGGGTGTTATACGCAACTAATGAATCATCGAACTTTACATTGGAAACCGGGGATGTACTGTATGGTGACTAACATTAATATAATAAAAAATCATTAAAAAAAAAAGAATTAATTGATGGGAGCACCTGGGTGGCTCAGTTGGTTAAGCATCCAAATCTTGATTTTGGCTCAGGTCATGATCTCAGGATCGTGAGATCAAGCCCCATGTTGGGCTCCGCGCTGGGTGTGGAGACTGCTTAAGATTCTCTCTCTCTCTCTCGGGGCGCCTGGGTGGCACAACAGTTGAGCGTCTGCCTTCGGCTCGGGGCGTGATCCCGGCGTTGTGGGATCGAGCCCCACATCGGGCTCCTCCGCTATGAGCCTGCTTCTTCCTCTCCCACTCCCCCTGCTTGTGTTCCCTCTCTCGCTGGCTGTCTCTATCTCTGTCAAATAGATAAATAAAATCTTTAAAAAAAAAAAAAGATTCTCTCTCTCTCTCTCTCTCTCTCTGGCCTCCCTGCCCTCATGTGTGTGCATGTGCCCTCTCTCTCTCTCTTAAAAAAACTAATTGATGAGTTCAGCTTAATTGCATCTGTTGATATGACTGATAGGTTTTCTCTCAAATGTGCCATAATATTATATCATTATGCTTATTTTGCTCTATTTTCCATGACTTTCTCTACAAGATACAAATACTTCTCTTTTTCTTTATAATTTTCTTCCGTTGCTTAGGAAGGCCTGTTTTTTTGTGCTAGTGTTTACCGTTGTGGTTATACTTTTTTTTTTTTTTTAAACATACCTGGATTTCTTGTTTAACCTTTTACTGTTTGGTTTTCCTACTGGTTCTTCCCAGTTCCTGTAACACACACCCATCACCTTTCCTATTTTGTCTTTCAGTCTCCTTTTTCCTCCTAATGGTAACTGGATTATTTCTACTCTGTCACAATTTGTAGTTTTGTGCATTAATATCCCACCACAATTCTTACTTTCTGTCTTAGATATATCTTAATATGCTCACCGCCATTCCTTTTGCACAAGTTTCCCAGTTAATATGATTGGATGAAGGTCACCCCCTATGATATTCCTCAAAATGAGCTGAGAAATGCAGAATTCCCTCAGTTCTTGTATATTGCACACTGGTTTCCTGTAGTCTGGAAACTTGAAGAATGGCCTGGTTGGATATATCATCCTTGCTTCATGCTATCTTTCATTGGGTTGGGTTTTTTGTTGTTGTTTTTTTTAATGCTGCCATGCTCCATTGTTGCCCTGCTTTGTATGTTTGTTTTGAAAAGTCTATGTCAGCCTGATTGTTTTATCAGCTAATTGATCTTTTTGCCTGGAGGCCTCAGAGATTTTATTTTTCTTTTTGAAATCTAATACTTTTACCAGGTCATGTCTTGGAGCTGATCATTCTCTGTTAATTTCCCTAGGTGCCTGTGGGTCAATCCAGGTCTTCTTCTATTTCTGGAAAGTTTTCTTATTGTATAGTTTTAAATCTTAGCTCTGTTCCAGTGCTTTGCTGTTTCTTCTCCAGGGACTCCAATAATACAAGTATTATTCCTTCTTTGCCTCTCTTCCCTTCCTACTGCCTTCTCCATGACCATTTTTACTTATTTCTTTATGGCATTTTTATTCTCTTGGTTTTACCTCCTTGCCTTTTTTCATTTCAACCTGTTCTCTTTCCCTTGGGCCCCTTGCAATGTATTCTTCCTTTATGAGATAATTTTGTCATTTTCTTCCATTTATTTCCAAAGTTCACTCAAGTCTCTTTATTTCAGTCCATTTCTACTTTTAGTTTCGAATTTCTGATTTAAGGTGGTTTTTTATAGCCTTAAGAGCTTGTTGAAACATATTTAATTATATCTGCTGGTTTACACATGGTTTTTTCTAGGCTTCATGTTTTGTCTTGGTTTGGGGGGGTACCTCCCTCAGTTGGTATGTATTTTTTATTTCCTGATTTTCTGCCAGAGCTTTCTTTTCTTTTGTTCATTTTTGTGGCATTAGGGCATTTTACAGGACTTCTAATGTAACAGCACTGCTATGAACTGAATCGCATCCCCTCAAAATCCATACATTGGAGCCCTAACCTCCAATGCGACTGACTCTAAAGAGGTAAGTAAAGGTAGGGCTCTTATCCTTTAGGATTGGTGGCCTTATAAGAAGAAGAAGATCTCTCTCTCTCTCTCTCTCTCTCTCTCTCCATGCATACACAGAAGAATGGCCATACAAGGACACAGTAAGAAGGTGGCTGACTTCAAGCCAAGAAGAGAGCCCTCACAAGAATCTGAACCCTGCCAGACCTTGACCTTGGACTTCCCAGCCTCCAGAACTGTGAGAAAGTGAGTGTCTATTGTTTAAGCCCCCAGTCTATGGTATTTGTTGTGGCACCTCAGGCTGACTTAATCCAGGGAGCTGCTTCTGTCAGTATAGCAAGGTTCAGGTAATTCCATAGTGGTGGTGGGGGTTAGAAGTTTTTAGATTTTGTGGCTCTCTTTCGTCTTACAGGGCCTTGAATTTTCCCCCTTTTCCTTTGTATTCCTCTTGACTTCCCAATTGCCAAATGATTCTTTTCTCTTTTTTTGTGTTTTTCCCCCAAAAGCTAGGTGTTTTGAAAGCTGTTCCTTTATACCTTGCCTCTCCTTTCACCTCATGCCTGCTTGTTTAACTAGGCCTTGACCATATGTATCACTTCAATCATGTGTAATTTGAAGTTCCCTGCTTGTGGTTCATGCTCCTTCCTAGAAACTTTTCCTTTTAATATTTTCAAACTTACTGTCGACTTAGTCTTTCTGGAAGTAGATTTAAAATAAACTTAGGACCTTTTGCTAACTTCCCTGTTCTGTCTTCCCATAAGATTTCCTTCATCTGCCTTTGCTTGCCGTAGAGCCTTACAGCAGGGCAGGCATGGGTTAGGGCCATGAGAGATCACATTCTGGGAACTGGTAAATTTTTTCTTTTCACTCACAGTGATTTGAAGTTTGGCCCTTCTCTGTCTTCAAGTTATGCTAAGGACATGGTTTTCATATATGTTCCCTCTTTCTTTCTTTTGTAAAAAATCCATTTGGAGGACTATCTGTCAGCTCCTTGATGTTCATTTGTGTTTACTATTTATTTATTATTATTTAAGGATGCTTTTTATTTCAACTTGGAAAAAACTAACTTTACTTCCTTTTGTGAGGGAGTAATAAATAACAGCAATACTGCTACAACTCAATGGAGAAGTAAATATAAGGATTTACATTTGTGGTGGGAGGACTGCCTGTTAGCAATAGATAATCCAAAATTCAGATATAAAATGACATCTAATGAAAACATTCTGTCAGACTCCTCCTTCAACTGTACTTTATAAAGCTTTCTTGGCAAACCAAGGGATAGAAGTCATGCATATTTATAAGGAAAAGTGCCTCCATCTTTATCTTTCTGAAACTGTCATGCAGGTTTGTGTTTTATGGTCACTGGGAATGCTTTTGGCTAAAAGTAACTAATACCCCCAGAATAGTCACTGAAACTATAAGAACACTTATGTTAACTTAACAGAAAGCATGAAATAAGGCGGTCTCAGAGTTGGGCAGGTGGTTCAACAGTGTTCTCAAGGACTTAGGCTCTTTCCATCTCGACTCTGCTACACTCAGAGTTTTGGCTTTGTGTGTATATGTGTACGGTAGTGAGGTCTTATCACCTCACGGTCACAAGAAGGCTGTTGCAGCCTCAGACACCGTGCCTACATTTTAGTGAGAAGAATAAAAAGCAGGAAGCACCTCGCTGGCCCAGTCAGAGGAGCATGCAGCTCTTGATCTCGGGGTCATGAGTTTGAGCCCCACGTTGGGTGTAGAGACTACTTAAATAAATAAATAAATAAGCTTAAAAAAGAATAAAAGGGGGGAGCCACACATACCCTGTTATCAGGAAACCGCAAGCATTCTCCAGGTCCTCCAACAGATTTCCCCTCACGTCTCATTGTCCTGCACTGAACCACACGGCCAAACCTAGGTATAGGTACCTGGCTTCCGTATCCACAGGGAGCTGAGAATGGCTGTTGAACTTGCCAACCAACAATGTCTGCTAATGATTCCAGAATAGTTGCCCCTAGCAGTTCCGCAAAAGACATCCAAGGCTACCTCCAGTCTAAGTGCTTCCAAAATAATGGTCCTTGTCACTAACACTTTAAGATTACTTCCTATAATCAAGATATGAGGTTTCAAAGTTTTTCTCATTCTGACCAGCCTGTTGTATTTATGCCTCACATGACCTAAGGAAGGAAGGCAAAGCCACACCATCCCATACGGCAGATTGAAAAGATGGCACAGTGGGTTCAGTGGAAATGCGGAGAGTTTGCATACAAAGCACAGTGATGAGCGTCAGTGACGTTCATTGTCTGACCTGAGTGACTAAGAGAACTGAGAATGTCACTGTGACATTGTGTCACTGAAAAAAACAGTCTAGAAAATGACTTGTTTCCTTCTTGAGTATCACCAATTGATAATACCTGGAGCACACTGTGTGTTCTAGGCACTGAATTGTAGAGGCTGTTAATGGCTTATTGGCTTTCTAAATGAGGGAATTTGGACTGGGGAACAACAGTGCGTCCAAATAGAATTCAGAAACTCAGAGAAACCAAACCACATCTCATAAATTCCTAACTGAAAAATTGGGTAAGGAAACTGATTTAGGCATAACCATTAACATAGAACTCTTAAGAATGCTCCCACTCTTCCTTCTAATATGATCCATCTCCTTCTTCATCTGTTTTGACTTCAGTGTAAACTCTGCCAGCTGGCATCCTAGTGGAATATAAACATTCTATAGTTATTAAACAACAACAAATCACATATTACATGTGACATAAAGATAAACAGCCAACAGTCTCTTTGTTCTCTTAGGAGAATAGCAATCCCCTTTCCCAATAATACAAATCCAGTACAAGCCTCGGGTAATTCAGGGCTTGGAAAACTCTTTCATGACATCCTCACAAGAACACACGGGGTGTATTACTGCTCTTACTTTGCAGAGGAGAGAGATCGTCTCAAGGAGGGGAAGTGACTGGTCCAAAGTCCCCCAGTTTCCCTGAGCCCTCATCTACGGCCCTTCCCTCCTTTCAGGCTGTTTCCTGGACTACCTCCCGGTTCAAGCTTTGGAAATGGCGTGCTTCTGACCACTTTACTTCCTCTGTCGTGCTAAATGAACTTGAAGTCCCACCCCAGCAGGGCACCTGGGACCAAATTTCAAAGGAATTCATCCAACATCAAATGCCTTGGTTTGCAGTTGCTGTCAGTAAAGAAGACATTTTGTCATCCACGAGCTGGCTCTCATTCTTTTCCAGTTGGACATAAACTCGACAGGGCACTTGCAACATGGTCACAAGCAAGAGCTGATTTACCCACGGCGCAATCATAATATGATTTACCTAGAAAAACAAGATCCACGGATAATGGCCCAAAAGAAAACCCTGGTATTTTAGTCACGTGGCCATGTAAGGCCAGACGAATCCGAGATAGAAAAAAAATAGCCTCCACTGTTAGACTTTATTCTTTATCCTTCTTAATAGTGGCAAGGTGAAACCCAAAGCATCAAGAAAAACTGTGAAATTAGCATTAGGCAATGAGAGCATCCAAATGAGATTCTGCTTAAAGGTGCTTTACTGAGAATGTTTTTTTATGAACTACTCACAGAGACCCAGAGGAAAGAAGGAAGAATGAATTTAACCAACGTTTACAACCAACACCGGTTTCCAAGTTCCTCTTGAATGAACATGACCTTATCGCATTTTAAGTCTGCATGATTTTACAAAACCGGACGTTCAGTCTCCAAGAAAAATCCTTTTAAAAAGCTTAACGATTTACTGGGATAATACACAGCATCTCCTTATCAGTATTTTTCTCAAATACACAGATTCACTTTTCTGTTTGAAAAAGAGTCTGAGCAAAGGCATTTGAAGTTTTCACAGCTCTCTGAAGAATGGTTTGCTAGGTTCACCACGGTCCACACACAGTTTGCTTGGTTCACTGTGACCAATTATTCAGAGATGAGAACATGCGTGCGTGTGCCCCCCAGAACACAAATTTTAATGAATTTCACCCAAAGCTCTATATCCGACAGCCATTTTTATTTGAAAAATCATCGGAAAAATGAGTAGCGTAGGAAAAATAAGAAAACGGAGGTCAACTTTTCTGTCCTCTGGTCTTTTATCTTCACATTACTTCTACTGTTCCAGCAAGATTGGCTTCTTATTTTCACTGTTTCAACCTCAGCTGGCTAATTTCTGTAACAGCTCCATATGGAAGACGTACAGGCTTCTTGGCTTAAGTCTGCTCATATGTGCATGATTCAACACCAAATGGAAATTGCAGCCAACTCTCGGTAAGCCATGAAGGGGAGAGGAATTGCAGTACAGATGACTCAAGCTGTCCGAAAAGCCCAAAGTCGTTGCTATTTGGTTTTGGAAGCGTACTGGCTTAGCTTAGAACATTTCGTCTTTTACTTAATCCTGCTTTCCTCATTCTGTTTCACATTTTTAACTTTGGTCACTACTCCCAGCAAATGATAATGTAAATCGTTCCAGTCAATGGGAAGAGACGGACTGGGAGAAGGTTGAATGGGGGTGTGGGAAGCTGATACAGGCATTAAAAAATTAATTCAAACAACTCACAAAGAGGATAAGGTCTCTGTGGATAATCAGGAGTTGACTCTATTATACTGTATCCAGAAGGCCGGAGGCACGCCTGCTCAGTCTTGTGCCTTCATACCTGCGGGGAGAGTCTTATCATCTCGGAAAGCACACAGTAATATTTCTCTGTGGATCTAAATCCCTCGTTGCATGATTTTGCCTATGATCGTTCATACCTAAAAATGCCATATCCCACTAGGAAGCAAAGTGAAACCAAAAGCATCAAGAAAAACTGTACTATTAGCGTTAGGCAATGAAAGCATTCAAAGGAGATAACTGCTGAAAGGTAAGTCCGGGAAGATTTAAATAAGCTCAGCCAGAATTCCAAACATAGAAAGGAAATAAGGTTCAATATTCTTTGCATAAGTAGGGGAGATTTTTACAAATAAAAGCACATCGGGTATTATGTGCGTTTCCACAAAGTGTTTAAACTCTGTGGCTTATGTGGCTGTGTGGAGCTTGATGAGAAAAAGGTAAACTCAACTCAGATAATGGCTCTCTACCAGGGGCCGTTACAAGGCCAAAGCCAGACAACAAAAACCCAGTGCA
This sequence comes from Ailuropoda melanoleuca, assembly GCF_002007445.2. NCBI lineage: Eukaryota > Metazoa > Chordata > Mammalia > Carnivora > Ursidae > Ailuropoda > Ailuropoda melanoleuca. The sequence continues at coordinate 107,261,697 of NC_048238.1, read as the reverse complement.
GTGGAGCCCTCCAAGCCACTGCTCCACCATCCGCGTTCCATTCTAGCATGGCCTCGAATTATTAGGGCGGATGCTGGACCTGGGATTTCTTTTGTGTCCAGATGGGTGTGTTAGCTTGAAATTTCCTCTGTCTAGTTTCGCATCTTTTTTACTTAACTTTTTGAGCTGATTCCTACGTGCTTTAAGACGTCAAATTATCAGAAGCTACAGTCTAGAAGGCGCAACATTCCAGGTGAGACGGAGGCCTGATAAAATAGCCTATAGACATCTAAGTCAATTAAAGGAACTGTCTGTTTGAGTCAGAAAGCAGCACGGGGCTTGGTTGCCAAAACAATTCCAGGCTTAAGGGTTTACGGTATCTTTCTTCCAATGACACACCAATCTATGGATTAAGCCTTTCTTCAAAAACAGTATCTAAGATGTTCTTGGAGATTTCTTGTCACTGAGGGTCAGATGCCTGCCATATTTATTTCATACAGCAAGAAATAACACCATGAGAAAATAGTTCGAATGAGTGTTATCTAGCTCTTTTCCTGGCAATGAAATGACCCTGCCTTGTTTTGTTCTGGGAAGCCTGCCAGGTAAGCTTTGAAAGGCTAGCAGGGCCGAGGTGAGCGCCCTGGCTGGGAGCTTCATTCTGACACATCAAATGGACCTGCTCAAGTCCTGGGCAGAGGAGGCCCAGCGGAAGGTACAGAGCGTGCCTTCTATCATTTGATGAAGCCCGACTGAGTCCCACTTTACTGAGACCTGGAAGTGCACACTCCCTCCAGGCCTTCGGCCCCAGAGACGGGGTTAGGATTCTAGCTCTGTCCCTCGCTGGCGCTGCGACCTTGGGTGAGTTACATAACCTTTCTCAGCCTCCCGTCCCTCATCTATGCAGTGACAGTCACAATAACAAGTGCAGAGCGGAGTTGCCCCTTCTCCTTCTCCCCATTTTGCTCGGTGGCAGACATGTTGTGTCTGCCAGTTCAGGGGCGCTCTCTCCTCACGTAACGCTGGGGTTCCAGGGACAAGTGCGTCGGGGTCCTTAGCACACCGTCCTCACCTGCTGAGACCCACGCAAGCTGCCACCACTGCAGGCCCTCCCCCCACCCTGGCTGCTTCTCAGCTCTGGAAGTTCTGTACAGCTGAGGAAGACTGGGGGGCTGCCTCTGTGTCCTTGGTCTAGGGATACCCCTGTCATTTCTAATCTTTTGCCCCTGAACCGTGCTGAGCTTTTGGGGAAATCACTCTGAGGCTCGCTACTGCCCAGGTCACATCTGTTCTCAGAATCCCAGAACCTGCCTGTGGTTCCCACATCCTCCTGTCCGCAACCTCCGAACTGGGGGTGGGGGTCTGCGTCTCAGGGACATACCCTCTTGCTTCCCCGCACTCAGTCCCCTTTCTCCCCACCCCCCACCACAACTACATATCCACAGGGATCGCTATTATGATAGGCCAGGCACTGTCCTAAACATTTCACAAACTCAGTCCCCAGAATAGCCCAGGGAAGCGGGTACTACAGTTATCGTCACCATTTTGCAGATGGGGAAACTGAGGCATTGAGAAATGAAGGGCCTGGCCCAAGGTCATGTAGCTAGAAGGTGGCAGGGTTGAGATCTGAACTCCTGTGGCCCGTCTCCAACAATCACGCTCTGCCTCTCAGAGAGTACTGACCCAGGGAGTGGGTGGTAGCATCCTTTCCCTGTGGTAACGAAGAGGGCTGCCTAGGAGCACAATACAGCATGGCGTGTGTGCCTGGGCGGGGGGTGGGGATGGCGCCACCTGATGCTTCACAGTCAGTGTTCTCTGCACCTTTTCAAGCACAGATACAGAGTATCTCAGTAACTGCCAGCTCCCGTCCCCTCTTTAAATGCTCTGTCATGGAGTTTACCCTCAGAACAGAAACTTGCTCCACACAAAACTAACTCCATTCTACCTAAAATGAGTTCACATTAAGATCTGATATTTTACTGACAAGATTCTGTTGGCCTTATGTGTGTCTTTCAGTTAAAGAAAACATCAAGCTCATGTCCCCATTACCACCTCTTAACACTTCATCAAAAGCCTAGAAAATTCTGGAGAAAGGAGAGTGACTTATCACCAAGGCCACTACATGGTCTTTCCTGAGTCCAGTCAGTTGGGTAGATCACCACAGGTAGAAACATGAGGGTCTGCACACAGTAGGCCCTCAAAAATAGATGTGCACTGGTCGCAAGATACCAAAACAGAGGAAAGACGTCACATGAGGACAGCTTACCTGCCACAGGCCTGACTGGACGGTCACGTGGGCCGCGCGTGTTTAGTCTGCTCTCCGTGTACGTGCCCCACTGGCCCTGTGTAGCCTTTGAGGCCTCTGAGGGCCCGGGGTCCATTTCTTCCTCTTCGAAGGCTTGGGTTTGATGTCCGTCTCTTCCTAGAAGACCCCAGAATGGCAATGAGGTTTTTAGCGAATGTTTTTTGATGGAGGCAGTGCTGTGCTTGTATCACACAGAACAGCCGAGGGGTTCACAGGCTGCGACCCCAATGTTTACAACGCCCCATTTTGGTTACTTCGTTAGAACAGCGTAGGTGACCGATGAGTGCGCTCTCGGGCACTAGATGAATCGACAACAGTAAAATATTGGTATCTCGGTGAGTCCCGCCATTTTCTCACAGCTCAGAAGGGAGAACTTTCAGAGCTTCCAAGAGGAACCGAGCGCTACAACCAGCTAGAAATGCAGATCCACACTTCTGCCGACTCCCCATGACCCTTCTCCGTCTCCCAAACGGAGATGAAATGCGGTGCCAGAACGCTCATCTGGTGTTGCGTTTCCGCAACGTGGACAAGTGTCGCCCAAATTCATGCAGAGGCTCGGAAATCTAACTATTTATGAATTAAAATCAAACTTAAGTTCTACCACGGGTGGAAGGCTTAGTTGCTAAAGCAAAAAAGGGGAAAGCGTCCTCCTCGAGAACCCACTCTGCCGAGCGGGCCTGGGTAAGGTGCTGTCTGCAGGCTCTCTCCGTGGGCGCCTATGTCAGAGCGGATAGAAGGGGAATGCGATGATTTCAGGCTGTCTGCACTGCAGGCGATCATTTCAATCAGTCTTGCAAATCCACTCACAATTTTGGCACACACGAGCAACTTATAATTTGTCTGCAAAATGTGTGTGTGCCTCACCATGTTAGCCCGGATCAGTCTCTATCTCTCCTGATCCACACCCCTTCCCCCTCGGGACTTTTAGACCCTTCGCCAGGAAGCAGAGGAAACCCAAATCTGCCTGTATTCAGCCTGCTCCAAATTGGACTGGTATCACTACACTGGGTAAGATGCCAATCACCATTATATATTCCAAATTCCTGCTGATTGGCTATCCGATACTCATGATTTACATTCCCATTTTAATATGAAATCGCACTCCATCTGCATGTGTACACGGTAGTTTCAATTAAGTGGATTAGGTACAATAGGTGCAGTATTTAATTTAGTTCGCTGTCGATGGCTGTCTCTCCAATGGATCGGTTGTACAGATAACGTTGCCTCTCCACAGGAAGACTTTGGCTAGATGGGTGAAATAACCACTCTTGGAAAGTTGTTTACAGAAAACAAACTCACAGTAACATGAGATGATTATAGCTTGAAACCTGTACGACCAGCATTTTGCCCCAAGTATTTAGCCCTGCAGGTGACTGTATCAGATGTCTACTATCAATCCTTGGGGACCCTGGCACAGAGAAATATTGCAAACTCAAAAGCACCGTCCATTTCATCGTCAGTACTACGTCAGGTATGGATCACAAATCTTGATTTCATCTTTGATGGATTCTCTATGTTCATAATGCCAAGTCCAGCATTTTCTCAAACTGCCCACTCTACACACCCTCTTCGGTCAATGACCTCATGCCCAAACTTACTGACGTGAGCTTCCTGAACTCTCTTTATATTCATCCTAGAATTCCTCTCTGCTTTACCCATCTTTTCCATCATCTCTCCCTCTTTTTTAAAGTCCTTCTTTCTCTCCAACTTCACTCCCTCACTGCCGACACATGCCTCAACTGTCTTTGTAGGGTTTTGTTTTCTCAACATGCTACTAAAATTTCTTCTGCACGTCACCCTTGACTTTGCCTAACCCGTATGTTTTCCCTCATTGACCTATGATAATGCTGACATACCCAGTCCCCTAGAAACTCTCTTTTCCCTTGGTGCAGGCAATCCTACACTGAAGTGTTTAGACTCTCCTCTTACTCACTGAGGGCTCCTTGTTTGTCTTTACTGCTTCCTCTTCCAAGGCTCTCTACTTCCACCTCTTCTCTTTTCCTCTCCAGAAGGAAGAGTTTCCGACCTTCTGAATAAATGGACAGGCTCCCTGGAAGTGACTTCCAGGAAACCTCTGTACATTTATGCCAGATTGTGTATTCATTCGGGTGAAAGGGTCCATAACTTTCATCAGATTTCATAGGGGTCCATGATCCTGCAGGAAAGGTCAGGAACTCCTGCTCTAGACTTCCTCCTTGGGCAATTTCATTATCCTCCAAGGCTGAAACGGTTGCCTTCCTCCCAGTCTTCAGTCCTTTAAGTCTAGCTGAGTCTTGACGTTTCCTCCTGGTTTACAGGAGTACTAAGCATTAGCAAATATACCTTCTGTGGAAGCCCAAGCCAGACACTCACCTTGCCAGCCTTCCTCCTCAGGTGCCCATATGCAGCTCTGTACTAAATGGGAAAAGCATCCCCTCCAGGCAGGGCCAGTGCGGTAGGTACATGGTTTAGTAACAGGGCAGTACTTTTGTGTTTCTTGTTGACTTCTCAGCGTGTACTCCCATCATGCCAAGCTTGTAGACAAGCTGATACCCAGGGATCTTGGTCTCATTGCCAAGGCCCTTTGTGATGTGGTCCTAACCTTATGCTTTTAGCATTATAACCCACTAATCCCCTCCACAATGCCTCTACTCCAGCCAGACTGGTCTGCTCATTGTTGCCTGGAGACACCCTAGGCATTCCTTCCTCTGCACCTTTGTTCACCCTATTTTACCTTCCTCGAATCTCCGCCTCTTCACACAGGTCTGATTGAGTCCTCTACCCTTCCACCTCCTAGTTTTAGCTCTGCTTCTCCGTGGAAACATCTTCTAACCACTCCAGTGCTCACTGACCTCAACTTCTCATAAAATCCAGTCTGTATCATCCTGTTGACCGTTAGCGCACCTTGGTCTTTGGCTCCTAATGCAGTGCCCTAGGACCTTGCTATTCAAAATGTGGTCTGCAGACCAACAGCACGGATGTCACTTGGGAGCTGGTTAGAAATGCAGATTGTATCCGCCACCTGGACCTACCAAAGAAAGACATCTGGATTTTAACAAGACCTTCACATTCGTACAAACGATAGAGCTTGGGAGGCATTGCCTCACGCCATGCATTCGTAGTCGTTAAAATATCTTTGTTTCGGTCCCTGAATGTTCCTTATTTTTCACAATTTTTTGCTTTCTAATCATGCCTCCTCGGTCCACTATTGGTTCTCAGAATCCCATATGTCCTGTGAGGCTTTTCCTATACTCCCCCCTGAAAGTAAGATCTCTCTTCTCCGAATTACTATGGTATTTTCCATTACTCATTGTCTACATGTATCTTGAATTAATTGGGTATTTGGGGTGCAGAGGTATTAACTCCTCTGCTAGACTATAAGGTCTTTGAGGACAGGGAAGGATTTTGCTCATCTCTGTAAACTTGACAGTTTCCAGCATAGCTCTCATCGCCTAGTAGTTAATAATCATAAAAAAATGCTTGTTGAATGAATGAATGAATGAATGAATGGCTAATTTCATAATGAATCCATTTGAATTGTGGAGTTTACCTGAAAAAAATGGGATAGATAATTGACCATGGGTCATGCTGTTCATAATTGCAATGTTTTTATTTTTCAAGCCAAATATTAATTATCTAAGCTAGTCATGCTGTTTCTTAATGACTTTTAAACCTGTACCACCACAAATACAAGACTGCATGAATTTTTAACAATCTCCAAGTAGTTAGTAATTAAACACCAAGTGATTCAACTTACTGAGTCAATCAATGCCTTTGTTTATAGCTTGATTTTCAGCCCTGAAGAGACAACTAAGAAATAATAGTAATAATAATAAAAAACACTAACCAAACCACAGCAAACTAAGTCTGAAGATCAAAAAACATAAAACAGTACCTAGCTACCAATTCTGGGTCTGGATGACTAGTAATGAAAGGGAAAAATGTCATAACCACTCAAGTTAATCAATATGCTGACTCATCTACTCAACACATTCTAGATGAATCAGAGGCCTTTTAGTTTCAAGGTTTATGACTCATGTTTCTTGATCTCTGTGGACTTGATCACAGAAACTAAATCTTGTTTAGGGGAGAAAATGATGCAAATCCAATCTTTTAGCAATGCAAGAAGAAAAAGAGACTTTTGGAATTAGAAGAAGTCGCCTTCTTTTAGAGGCTTAGCAATTTAAAACTTTATTCTTCAGTTACAAATGCCCGAAACCATCCACAGAAGAGATCAGTTCGTAACCCATTTTTTTTTTTACATGAAAATGATGGTGCCTTAAATTAGAAAGTAAATGCTTTTCATCAAGGCATTTTGAAAGCATTTTGTTTACTGACTATCACAATTTTGGAAGATGATTTGTCTATGAGATTGATTTTTGAGAAGAAAACCAGAACACTTGGCTGCCCAAACATGAAAGCCCCCTCCAGTATATCCCACAGGTCCAGTGTTCTGGATTCTCCATTGATAACACACTCAAAGTCCACTAACAAAGCTATTAGAGGGAAAAACCAATGTGGCAGGAGGTATCTTTGGTGAGCACTGGACTTCATGAACTATGGGGAGGCAGTAGGCTATCAGGGGCTAAACACCCGGTGGTGAAATTAGACTTACAAGGATGCATCTGCCAACTTGCTTTCTTACCGTCTGGGTAACAACAGCTAAGTTCCTTGTCTGCGAAGCAGGGACACTAACAACGCCTGTAGGATTAAGCGAGGAAATGCGTCAAGTGCTCATCAAAGTACCTAGCACTTAGCGCGCTCCCTAACTACAGGCTTTCCTGGTTGGTCCCACAGCTGTCTGCGAGGCCGCACCTCTGACACTGCCCTTCTCATGCTCACTGCCGGACCGCCTTCTGCCCCATCTGCACCAACCACGTCTTTTGGAGGTTCCTTTGGCTGTTCATCTGCTGTAGCTTTCTCTAGGCGGCTGCCCTTCTCTCCCTCTTCATGTTCATGCTGTGCTGTACCCACAGCTTGTCTTCATCTTACTCCTTTATGTATCCCCCGGCCACCACACTCCCCGACTTGGGCTGATCTTGCTGATAAGTGGTCTTCAGTCTAACCCTAATCTTCCTTAAGACTTCCACCTAACTTCCCTAACCACATCTCTAACCAAAGCTTTTAACCCCAGGAAGATGAAAAAAGGTACACGAAGAGAAGAAGCACAGGGTGTCTAGTACAATGCTCTCCAAAGTGTGCTACGCACGATGCGATTCCTGCAATTCTTATGCACGAAAAGATAGGTTTTCCTGGTCAAATAATTTTGGAAAGTTTCACATACTCTTCACACCTATTCACCTCCTGGAGTTTCACAGCGCATCTTAGTATTTAGAGACTTGGACAAACCAAGTTAAACAGAACACTGTTTAACTCTGTTCGCTGGATGACATTTTTGCCTTCTGGAAACACCAGTGTAGTGGAAAGTGGGATGGGTGAGGAGACTTGCATTACAGTCCAGTTTATATTTATTACCGAATGCAGTACTTGGGATGCCTGCAATAAACTTACAACCCCCAAATCCCAATAGATCATGCTATTATTAGCCACCATCACAAATATTGCCAGTCACCGTGGCAAGGGCAAAAGAGCACTCTGGAGGGTATGATACTGATAACTAAATGATCAGCCCAGAAGTGGTGCGTGTCTCTTCCGCTAGCCACTCATTGGTGAGTACCAGTCATCTGGCTTCATACAACCGTAAAGAAGCCAGGAAGTGCCATCCTACCATCCGCATGGGGGGGGGGAGAAGTGCAAACAGTTGGTGAACAGTATTAATAACAACCACACTGAACTTCAATGTTCCTATCTGTTAAATGGGGAGAAAAATCACCTCTTGTGAAGATAAAAAGAAATACAAATTAAAAGTCTTTGTAAAGTGAAAAGTGCTCTACACATCTAAAGGACCATTATCAAGGTAGCTCATGGGGTCTTTGCTTTGAGATCAAGATGAGAGCATGAGTCACAAATGACCTGTGTGGAAGGGTGGGTAGCTAAAATGATGAAAAACAGAACAGAATTAAGAAGGAGAGGGGCCTAATAAGATAAAGTTTCAGATAATAGCCAAATGTAAAGAAGAAACTTGGAAGACAAGAGTAAGCTTCAGTCCACTGTGAAAATGAGTGTGTCTGAATTAATAATGTTTTCCCATAATTGCTCATTGAATTAAGCCACAAAGGAAATCCTGTTTTTATTCAGAAATATGATCTTCATAGACAATTTCTCCTCAGGCAGACTCTCGGTGCTGTTTCCATTTACAAAAACTATTAACTGTCATCTATCCTTCTTTTTTCCCCACATAGAAATTATACAACAAAAGCCTTTCAAGAGGGAATACATTTGTGTCACCTAATTTTTTACACTATATTTCAATAGACTGGATTCAGGAAATGGTATGGTTCCATTCCATTTGTCATCATTCGGTCCTCCCTTAAAAACATGACCAGCTTCTACTTGAAAATGACATATACTTAAGGCTCAAGCCTCACTAAATACGTTGATTATGATATATCGTAGATGCATCCGAAGCAAGGAGGGTAGATTTTCTCAAGAAATTTGGAAAATCTTGCTCATAATCATGTTCCTTGTGTTAACCTAGCCACACCTAGTTTTTATTTGTTCAATAATGCCCTTATATGCTCCAATTGAAGAGGTTACGGAGTTTGAGTCTGGACAGGACCTTAGCCATGTTCATTAACAGCCAGAGGCCAGGGCCCCAAACAGCTACAAGGACGGTGGGGGGATAGCTGCATAGGGAAGGAGCGAAGGTGGGAAGGAGATGAATAAGGCAGTGCGGATGGCAGTATAAGTCCCCTCAAAATGTGAAAAGTTGCAAAGGAGCCCTGTAAGTGAGAATTTTAGTTCAAAGGAAATTTCACAGGGTAGTTTGTAGATAGTTGTTTCTGTCAAAGACCAAAGGCTGCAGTAACATTGATTATCTATAGAAAAGGTTAAGGGTACCACAGAGAAGGTCACAGATTTAGCTCCCCAAAAAGCTGAAATGTGGTCATTACAAAAAATATCCATACAGATTCAAAAACTACCCGGCACCCTACGAAGTAAAAAAAAAAAAAAAACAAAAAAAACAAAGTGTGGCATCCCATCGAAAATTATCAAGCATGCAAAGAAGCAGAAAAATACTACTTATAATGAGAAGAAAAGCTAATCAGTTGAAACAAACCTAGAATTCCCACAGGTGATAGAATTAGGAGATAAGAACAATAAAGCTGTACTCCATATATTCAGGAAGCTAGGGGAAACACTGAACGTTACATAAAGACATGGAAGACATACAAAAAAGATCCAAACTGAACTTCCAGGGATGAAAATAATGATGTCTGAAATGAAATATACCCTGGATTAGGATTAGCAACAGATTCAACATCGCATGAGGGAAGGTTAATACATTTGTTAGACATAGAAATAGGAATCATCCTAAATGAAACAGAGCGAAGAAGGAATCCCGCTGCAAAAATAAACAAGAGCATTGATGAGCAGTAAGTCAGCTTCAAGCTGTCTGATATATGTGTAACTGGAGTCCCCAAAGGAGAAGAAAGGGGGAAGAAAAAATACTTGATGAATTAATAGTAAGAAGATTTCCAATTTTGATGAAAAGTATAAACCCACAGATCCAAGAAAGGAACTACTACTGAGTAATCCAATTTATTGGTGTAAATCAGGGTAACAGCAGTGGAAGTGGTTAGAATTTGCCCCATTCTGGACACGTTTTGAGGGTAGACCCAATAGGACTCCCCTATGGTTTGAATTTGAAGTGTGAAAGGATTCAAGGATCGCTCCAAGGTTTTTGGCCAGAGGACCTGGAAGTCTGAACTATGGCAAATGACTCTCATTTGAAAGGGGCCCAATTGGAATCGGAACCATCAGCTCAGACCTGAGCTGACAACTTCTCAAATTTCTGATTAAGAAATGTATTTCTGAAAAAAAAAAGAAATGTTTCCTGTGTTAGTTTTTGCTGATAGCCTTTGGTGTCCAGAGCAACAATAAATAGTTAAGATGAAAATTACTCACGCTGTCCTTCCAGGGATAGGCCAAGCTCAAACTTGCAAAAGGTTCACGAAAAAGAATCTCTCGACTCTTTTCATCTAACCGGGCTCCCAGCCCACATTTGGACAGCATGGATTCTCATCAAAGATACAGTTATCTAAGCATCCAAATGTTGTGGTTTGCCCTTTCATAATTATAACTCCTTTCTTAGAAACAGAGAGGACAAGAGAATGCTGCACACATTTCAGTTGCCAGCAGCTTACCAGAAGGCAATGGCCAGAGCGCCTTGTGCTTTGTTCTCCCAATTGGCTGTGGCAAGATGGTTTTGCAGCATCATTTCCAATCCTGGAACATTTTATGCCTCCAGGTCCTGCCTGGATGTGTCCAGGAACTTATGTGCCACCTGCCAGACCAGCAGAAACAGAGGAATGGCAGGGACCATTTCTTTTTTAGGTGAATTAACTTCACGAATAGGATTCGGGTATGACAGAGAGTAGGAAAATTAAACATCACGATATTTCATTGGCAATATATTTATGAATGGAGGGTATGAATGCCATATCTCTCATCGGATAAAGAAAGAAAAATAACTTGATTTTTTTCACTCATTAAGTGAAAGGAAAATTGTGAATGGAAAAGGCATAACTTTGCTCCTTGGAAGCCTCCCTACAGCGTTGGACTCAGGACCTGTGCTTTGGGAAGTCCCCTCGGTGCATTGCATTCAACTCTATATAGCAAATATAGGTTGGTGTGTGGTGAGAGGTCAGCATACCAGCATGAATATAAGCAACTTTTTGATTCAGTATATTTCATGAAGGCCCGTAAGACACTGCGCCAGAAGCAAGGAGTGGCGGGGGGTGGGGGGAACGGTAAAGGGAGGTTGGAAGAGGAGAATACAAAAGATTGATCGGAATCTTTGCCTTCCAAAGGCTCAGATGCTAGTGGAGAAAGGAGGCACACAAGTAAGCATATTATGAGATCAACCGACTGAGTTTGGTTCAGCTCACAGAGTGTTGGCTCAGAAGTCTGTTAGTCAACCTTGACTTTCTGACTTTTTAGGATGGGGGCAATGGACAGCAGAGGCCCATCTCTACCTGGAAGTTTCCACTGCCTGACCTTGTTAGAATTGCCCACGTCTGCCCCGAGGAGGCCAGTAGGCCATTGTAGCCAAGAAGTGAACAGTCGGAAATAGCTGTGGATCTCTTGGCTTATGTGAAGGAAATCATGGCGACTCCCACCCAAGCCGACATATAGCCTAAAGTGAAACTTTTCTTGGGTCTGAAAAAGTTTCATAACTATCCTCAGGATGTATTTCATTCTCATGCCCTGTTTGCATGCTTCACGGCTTCCTAGTTCTACTAAAAGCAGAAGTGCCAAAATATTTTAATAAAGTTTCTTCTTATGGCCCGGAAAGGCCAGGTGTTAACAGTCAGCAACATGGCAGGAAGAGGATGCAGACATTCCTAAGAGACTAAACCTTCCCTCGAGGAGCAGCCACAGGATCCGGCCACGACCTCTATGTTGGCCTTTTTTCTACGGCATGCTTGGAATTCATGGGGCAGCCCCATTTGGGATCCTGAAGCACTCAGCAGATAAGGACAGAGATTGATTTTCCATTTATAGGTTAAGAAAATTGAAATGCAGAGATATGCTCTGTCTCCAGCAGAGCCACAAGGGACAACATTCTTGGTCCCTCATTAATTCATAAAACAGGGGAGGCTCTCCTGAAGGACAAGGTTGCTGTCACTTACCTTTCCTTCTGCGGACACTGCTGTGTTGATTCCTCGAACTATAACATATTCATCTGAAATTAATTTGAAAATGGGGTTGTTGAATCAGGAGCTACAAGTGTCTGGGGAACTATAAGACCACTGGAATTCTGTCAGTTGTTAATGACATCATCATTAATAAATAACTCCGTCTTCCCACCCACCCCCATTGAAAGGATATAAGGAAGTCTTTTGGCAGGTTTATGCCAATATGGGGAAACTCAATTTTTAGCTTCTATTCACCAGCAGTGGCCAATGGAAACAGGAGTAAGGAGTGGAGTTTCCAGGAAGGAGTCTGGCACATTCAAGGAACCACAATTCTGGCTGGACCACGTGGGGGGCACTGGTGTTGGAGAGCAGCGGAAACTGAAGATATATACCAGATCCATATCACAAAGAGCCTTATAGCTCACGTAAAGAGGCCGGACTTCTCCCAAGAGCACAGAGGGAACTGCTGAAAGGTTTTAAATACGAGTTATGTGGTTGTGTTTGGGGGATTTTTTTCTTTTTTTTACTGTGGTATGGGGGATGAATTAAACGTGGTATCTTATTTATCTTGACACCTCTGATACCAACTAGAACACCTGGCAAGGACATAGTATGTGCTCAACAAGTGTGAGCTGGGAGGTTACATATCCTGCTGTTATGAGAATTAATGAAATAATCGTGTAAAGGGCCAGCAAATAAGTTCATGGTATACAAGGCACTATGAAAACCCAAGTCATTTGTGGATTGTTCCCCCATTCCAACCTTACAGAGTTCAATGATTCCTATCGAAAAGGGACCATTTTAAACTTCTGTGAATCTTTCTCTGTTATACGGTGCTTGAGGCAGCAGCACCCCCCCCCACTCACTGCTTGTCATCATTATAATTTTACATACATTTGTGTTTGAGTGCCGTCTCTTTCCTCCTCTAAGGCTTTGAAGCCCTTGAGAGCAGGAACGATATCCGTTTTTGCTCACCACTGTCCTCCCAACAACTAGCGTGGGGTCTGGCACATAGTGACGCTCAATAAATAATTATGAAATGAATCAATAAATGAACAGATGGACGAAGTGTTATTGCGAAAGACTGATTAATCCCAACTGGAGAAGAAATGCAAAAACTTCCTGGGCATTTGAGCTGGGCCTCGAACAGGAGAAAGTTCTTCCAAAGTAGGACTGTGGTATGGGTGGGAGGAAGGACAAGGACATTCTTGGAAGAAAGACAAGAACAGGCATAAACCCCCAAGGACAAAAACTGCACAGAAAGTTCAGGGAACAATGAGTGGTTGGCTGTGGTTGGCACACAGGATGTGTGCAGGCTGGCGGTGGGCAATGAAACTTGAGAAGTAGAGAACCAGAGATGGCGAGACATGAAAGTAACAACAGTAATGTCCATTTATGCATGGCATAGCAGGGAAGCTCTTGACATGCATCATTTCTGGTCCCCACGATAACCTGTAACAGTGGCGTGGCAAGTGTGGTCCTCGGACCAGCAGCACTAGCATCGGTATCACCTAGGAACTTATTAGAAATGCAGCGTCTCAAGTCCATCCTAGACCTACAGAGTCAGAAGCTCCGGGGACGGGTCCTAGCACTCTGTATTTTAACAAGCCCTCAAGGGGATTCTAACACACACTAAAGTATGAGAACCACTGCCCTATAATTTAAGAACTCTTATCCCATATTTTACAGGTATAGAAATTAAAATTCTTAAGAAAGGGGGGCTGGGGGACTCAGTCGGTTAAGCGTCTACCTTCAGCTCAGGTCATGATCCCAGGGTCCTGGGATGGAGCCCCACATCCCACATCAGGCTCTCTGCTCAGCGGGGTGACTGCTTCTCCTCTCCCTTTGCCTGCCATTCCTCCTGCTTGTGCACTTTCTCTCTTTGTCAAATAAATAAACAAATAAATCTTTTTTAAAAAAGAAATTAAATTCAGAGAGGTACAGTAACTTACATAAGGTCACATAGCCAATTTATGGTCAAGTTGATTTGTCTAACCCCCAAACCCCTGATCCTCTTCCAATGTCATGCTGCCTTTCTTCTGGCAGGGGATTTTTTTTTTTCTTTTCTGAACACACTGGTGAGTCACATGGCATTGTTAATGAAGGGAATGACTTGATGGCTTTGTATTTTAGAAATATTATCCTGATGACATAAAAGGTAGATTGGAGGAGAACTCTCAGGCAAGGGGATCAATTAGGAGGCTGTTGGTATAAACCAACAAGAGACAACGAGGGCCATATGATTATCATTTCATATCTGAGAAAACTGAGGCACAGCGTATTTTTGTTGCCCCATTTACTCTTAAATCATTGAAGGATAGTATCTCCTGAGATAAATCAGAAATGGTCATCCTGACTTGTGTATCATTTATCTCCAGAATTAAAACATAAAAACCTTGGTGGAGTGGGGATGATTCGGAGTTCCAGAAAATAAGAAGGGAGAAACCCCTGACCTCCGGCCTGGAACCAACATCTGTACACATCTTGCCTGTAATCTCAGGGCATGGCGAACATGATACTGACCCAATGAATTCATTCATTCACCTCTCTAAACCTCTAAGGGCTGGTGCTTGTCAGTCTGGCACATACTGCTTTCCCCATCTTTTATTTCCTTTTGATTTGGGCCTCTGGAAGACTGGGTTTTATTAGCCCTCAGATCGCGGCCCATTATCTTGGGCCTGCACAAAGCCCTTCTCTTGTTTTATTTATGTGTTTACTCCCTTTCATCACCATCTCCCAATCTCATTTCCCTGTGGCCTTGTGGATAACCATTCTAACGAATTCCTTGTGTATCCTTTTGTTTGTATGTGTCCTTATAAAATACAGAGAGTCGTTTTGTATGCACATATTTTAATTTCTGCAAAGGTATGGTATTATATGTGCCATGGTTTTTTGCATTTATTTACTCAACGTTAGTTAGATCCATCTGACCTGTTACTTACTGTTACATAATATCCCATGGTGTGCTTGCTCATACCTCATCCTGCCTATCCACTCCCCCAGAGGTAGACATACAAATCATCTCCAGCTCCCCACAACCATTATGATTGTCAGTGCTGCCATGAACATCCTTGCTAGTGTCCTCCATTGACCCTTTGAGCTCACACCCAGGGACTGAATTGCTACGTCATGGAGTATGTGTTGAATGTGAGCACGTACTAACCAGATTGCTACCCGGAATGACTGCTCCAGTCTCTACTCCTGCTAATACTACATGAGGGCTCCTTGATCCCACAACCTCCTCCACATTTGCCATTTTCCACTTTCCAAACTTCATCTTTCCACTGGGTGATCGCATTGTAGTTTTAATTTATATTTCTCAGGTGACTAGTGAGTTTGAGCATCTCTTCAAATACTTTCTAGCTTTTTGGTTTCTCTCTTCTCTCTCCACATTCTCTGCCCAACTGTAAATTTTTAGCCCTGACCCTTTGTTGCATTCCATGTGCACATATCCAAATATACTCTTGCATTTCTCATAAAACATCTCAACTATAACATATCTAATTTAGAGCTTTTAGCTCCCATACATCTATCGGCCAAATATCATAAGCCTTGTCTTTCTCATATGAGTAAATGACACCACCATCCATTCAGTTGTCAAGACAGAAATCTAGAAACCTTCTTTGGTCACTTTTGGTCTTTTATCCCTTTGCATCCAATCCGTCAGCATGTCTAGATGGCTGCATACTCAAATTATATCTTGAACCCATCCACATCTCTTCATCTCTGCTGTATCCCCTAGAATATACCAAACCATGGCTTGTGTTGAGTTACGCATTTTGTAATATGTAATTGTTTCATCTATTTATTTATTTATTGCCTCTATCTGCTATTAAGCTGTTATTTCCAAGAGGGCAACAACCATGTCTGTCTTGGTTACCATTGTGTCTCTGGGACCTAGCACAGTGCTTGGTGTTCATTCAATATTTGCTGATAAGTGATTTATTTCATTTTGACTCAACTGCTTAAGAAGCTGAGCAGCCAAATACCAATCAGAATGTGAAGATACAGACCATGTGTAATAATTGATCATTAATATTTGTTTTTAGCCCCATATTCCTTAATGTAATATCCAGGACATAAAGCATGCAAAATAAATAGTACTGGACTTAAAGCAAATATACAGTATTTTGAATACGTTGAAAACGGCTTCTATGTGAGCACATGACTTTGAATATAAACAGAACTTCCTCTTTTCTTGGTAGGATTGTTGCCTACACCATGATCAATGTTCATTTAAAATATTATGGTATGGCTCAAATTATGAAAGCTCCTGGAAGACCACAGCCCTGAAGGCACCTGGGTTGTGAAATTAGTGGAAAATAATTAAAGAGAAGGACAATAGAAGTGCTATATAAATGATGAGTTTCATTGGCCCCTGAGCTCAGTCCTTGGCAGGCAGATCTGTTTTGCATCTAAGTAAGAGCTGACTTCATAGACTAGAAACAGCCATTCAGAGAGAGGAGGCAGTGTGCTCTGTGTGGGTGACGGAAGATGAGGCAAAGTAGAGACACTGAGGGCCAAGACAGACCTTACCACAGTGGCCGCCGAGCTACTAGAAATAGGGCTCTCAAACACTGGTGCACTTCAGAAACACTTGGGGTAAATATGTTAAGATGCAGATTCCCAGACCCCATCACAGATCTTATTTTGAGGGTCTAGGATTGGGCTTGGAATCTACATTTTATCAGGCACACTAGGGGACTGGGCCTCATATCATGAAAACTCACAATAGAGAGACTGACCCAAACAATAGTCTAGAACAAAGATTGAAGAGGCCTTTGTAATGGATAGTCTGGCTTTGACAGTGAACAGAAACTCAGCTTCCAACAAATAGAAAAGGACAAAGAATAGTTCGGGGACAAGGATAGGGTTCCACAAGCCAAAAACCACAGAATCTTCCCAATCCAGGGGCAAAGGAAGTGACTACGAGTTCAGTGAAGGTCATGAAGCTTGGGTGCATAGGTCTTTGAGGTTCACCTCTTGTAAATCTAATCAGAAGCTTCTCCTTCCTAAAGCTATTAATCCATCCATTAATGTAAAAAGTACCTGATACATTGTTTTGCACAGAGCAGACATGCCCAAATACTTTAAATTATTGAATGAAGCATGGGACGTTATCAAAGAAATAACATATCCTTATATAGATGGCCCTTTGCTTGAGAAGATGGTAATCTGCTCAGAGAGAAAAACATGTAAGTAAAACTCTAGAATCATTTCCAAATGATAGAACATGAGTTCTGATAACAGGGAACAAAGTAACATCTAAAGTTCCAAGGAGGCAGTCATGAAACTATCAGATAGGTATCAGAGTGGGAAAGATTTCTTAGAAAACATCAATCTGGCGCTGGGTCTTGACAGAAGCAACAGTAAGCAGAATCTTATACGACATGGATGTACTCTTGTAATATAAAAGATGTAATGGGATGTAACGGACAGAGAGAAGGAAGGAAAGACAGGAGCAAAAGCAAACCACCGGGATAAGGATGAGACCTTCCTTCCCATTTATGTTTGAAGATGGACACAGGTTTGGGTTGGAGTATGAGAAAGACTTTTTTGTGTTATCTTTTCTACTACTGGAAGGGTAAACTGTACTAAGTCGGGCATCCGTAGGGACTCTACCACTTGTGATTAAACAAAAATCCCAGGGACAAAAAATAAAACAAGCAAACGAAACAACCCTGGGACAAAAGTCATTCCAGTCCCCGTGGGTTCTTCAGTACTGGAGCTCAGTTTCTTGGGACCCTGACCCTTCAGCAAAGGCAGCCTAATCCTTGGCTCATCACGTGTTCCTTCAGCCAGTCCTCTCTGACTTCTTTCCATGCCCCAGCCCTGCCGCAAGGTGGTCCAAGGCGTCCTTCTGATTTCCCACCTGTAAGAATCCCAGAGGCAACGGATGGCCACACCAGAGAAGCTACTTACAACCCGGGCATCAGAAGGAAATACAGAGAACACAGTGACATTATACCTATCTCCATCTCTGTCCCTACCTACATCTATATTTATACCTATATGCACATGCGTGCATATCTATTCAGAGTCTTGCTTCTTTCCAAACGAAAACAATGACATCCCTGGTCAGAGATTCAGCGTCTTGGCCAGGAGCTCTTTAAAGGCTTCAGGAGGCAAATTGCGTTTATAAAATAAAATGTTGACCACGTTCATTCACTCCTATTTTATATTTATATGGTGACTTTTGTACCGGATATTCAAATGTGCTTCATTATGCTTTATGAGTATAATTTGCATACTGAAATACTATTTGAACTGAGGCACCTGGGGATGATTTATAATGTTTTCAGCAGCTCGTGTGCTTTAGAATGAAGGCGATAGAGACCTATACAGTCGGAGAACTTTAACTGCCAGGTTTTGTCTCACTCACACTCAGCCTAAGCTGTTCATAAAAATGAGGGGCTGCTATTCACACAAAGGCAGCAGCAGCCTGGTCGTGATTCTGATTTTGGGGTGCGGTCGAGCCTCCCCAGCTACACCTGCCGTGGCTGCGACGGGCGCTTGGCTCCCTCCCTTGGTTTAGGTTTAAGGCGCACCTCGATCCCTGCAGCCTAGCTCTCCAGGCTTCCACCCGGAGTCCCTGATTCCCGAGCCGGGGGTTCAGTCACCCTCTCTCTGAGCTGAGGGCAAGCCTGTGGTAAGACATGGAGAAGGTAGAGAGTGTCTGAGCTGCTTTCTAGACTCAAAAGTCTTTTCTGTGAAGTGAGGTGCTGGGATTTGGTCAGGGGGCCTTCCAGGGGCAGTACTCACTGGGGCTCCACACGGCCTTCAGCTCAGCTCGCAGACGTGAAGCCGCTGTTTGCAGGCTTGCTGCAGTAGGCTTCCTCGGGAGATCACTCTGGAGAAAGGGCTTTGGTCACTAAAAGGAAAAAAAGAAAAAGAAAAAAAAAAGAGTTTGAAAACCAATGGTCCACGTGGTGTATCAATCTCTCTTTACCCTGGCATGTCTTGTGAAAGCCTTGAGAAGAGGTAATTAAGGTTAAATGCAGAGGAGATACCAGGGCTGTACACGCACAGACTCAAGGCCAAGTGAAGTGACAGGGAGAAGGTGGCCACTTAGAAGCTGAGGAGAGAGGCTTCGGGAGAAACCAAACCTGCGGACACCTTGACCTCGGACTTGCAGCCTCCAGAAGTATAAGGACATAGATTTCGGTTGTTGACAAAACCCAGTCTGTGGCATTTTGTTGGAGCGGTCCTAGCAGACTCATGAAAGCCCCAGATGATTCAGCATTTAACTGTTATCTCTTGAGCGCCTCCCAAGTGCCCAGCATGTTTCGGCCCTGGAGCTAGAATGGGAAATAAAACAGACACAAATCTTTATTTTCAGATCCCCTCAGAAGGGGCAGCCTCAGGAGCCAAACTGCCCAGGCTCTGCTACCTATTAGTGGTGTGACCTTGGGCTGGCTACTTAACTGCTCTGTGCCTCAGTTTCCACATCGACAAAGGGAGTAAGGTGATAGTAATATTTTTTTAAAGATTTTATTTATTTATTCGACAGAGATAGAGACAGCCAGCGAGAGACGGAACGCAAGCAGGGGGAGTGGGAGAGGAAGAAGCAGGCTCCTAGCGGAGGAGCCCGATGTGGGGCTCGATCCCAGAACGCCGGGATCACACCCTGAGCCGAAGGCAGACGCTTAACTGCTGTGCCACCCAGGCGCCCCAGGTGATAGTGATATTAGAGCTGTTGTGAAGATTGAAAAAAATATTGTAGGCAAAACACTTAAAATAGTACCTGGAAGCTAGCAAGCATTAGCTATTACTATGTTTACATTGTAGTCTCCACAGCCAAAAAAGAAACATATTACCTATTTCCAGGTAGTAATAAGCGCTGTGAAGAGCGATACAGCAGGTAGGGGATTGAGAAGGATAGGGACAGGAAAGACCTCTTAGAGCGTCTTTTAAGCATAGTCCTGAATATTTAGTAGCTCTCAATGAAGTGAATGAAGCCGCATAAACTCAATTATTGTCCTGAATAAACTGAGCAAACAAGTCACACAGAAAACATTCCTAGCAGAGAGAACATCAAATTGCAAAGGCCCTGAGACTGGAAGATGCTTGGCACGTTATGCGAACCATAAAAAGAGCAGTGCGGTGGACCTCAAAAGTTCTTATCATGAGAAACAAAATGTTGTTGTAACTGTGTATGGTGATGGATGTTCATTGGACTTACTGCAGTGATACTTTGGCAATAAATATGCAAATATTAAATCGCTACATTGTGCACTTGAAACGAGTATAATATGTTGATAAACCTCAAACAAAGCAACAAACACACACCCACGAGGTGGAACAGTATGAGTAGGGTAGAGAATGACCAGAATTAAAGCACACAGGTAAGGAAGGGCCAGCTCATAGAAGGTTGGATTGGGCCAGACCTCCCCCAACTTCATGCAGATGATAATATGGAAATCGAGAGGGCTTATTCTGTTCCAAGCGTTATTCTTAGCGGCTTTATCTACGTAGCCGACTTAAACATTAGAAGAATCTTATAAATTTGGTACTATTACTATCACATTTTACAGATGAGAAAACTGAAGCCCAGGGAGATTAAATCATTTATGAACCTGGGTAACTTACTTAACTTCTTTTTGTTCTGATTTCTTCCTCTGTTAAAATAGGAATAGGATGGTTCCGATGCCTCAGGGAGTTATATGTGTAAGGCACTCCGAACAGTCCCCAGCACGGGGGAGGCTGTGACCCAAGTCCACACACTGAGTAAGTGAAGAATGGCAGCTCCCGCTCCGTCTAAAGCCTGTAGCCTTTGCAACATAGCATCTGTGTGCATGGGCAATCAGGAGTTAACGATGGGCTAAAAATACATTTTATTTCAGCTCTATTCTCCACGCCTAGAGATCCTCGGCAAACTGTATTGCAGAATTAGGACATGTGCGGTGTTAAACTGTGGCACAGAATCACAAGGAAACAACTAGAGGAGAGAAGGGCATTCAGTAACACGAGAAAAAAGTGAGAAATAAGCAATATGTCTCTGTTTTTCTCATCATCGGATTACTTGTAATATCTCATGACTGTATTACCATTTCTTCAGATTTTAGAGTTAAAGAGGAAAATAATAGCATATATACGAGCAATGCTTGGTGAACTGACGCTAGACGGCAAGGACCGATTTAACAGTCTCTATTCCAGGAGAAGGCATGCCAGGGTTGGTCCAGCGCTAATTTTCGCAGTTCTGTGCAATCAAGGATTCCATCGGATAGCAGCCGAGCGGGTATTAGTCAGTGTGGGCTCCAGGTCCCGCTTGACGGAAGCTGTCAGCCGCTGCCCCCGCCGAGCGCCGGCTGCCCGCGCCGCAGGTGCGGTAGAGCGGCGGCGTGCGAGTGACCGAGCCCCCGGCACCGTTATTTATATCCCGCGGCGCAAAGGACAGAAGCAGACTCCTGGCCATCATTCCAGCGGGTCACACTGAGCAGCCCGGGTATTAGGAGCCAGAGAGACGCCTTCGCATTCTGGGATTTTGAGCACGCACATTTTCCATCCCAAAAACCTGTATTGCGCCACCATCCAGGAACCCAGGAGCCCTTGGGGATCCGGAAGGGGTCTTACGTTCTGGAAGTGTCTCCTCCAAGGAAGGAAATGGGTGCCCTTAGTTCCCGGTGCTCCAGGTCTTCAGGGCAGCCTTTCCCTCATAAACAAGCAAGCAAACAAAAACTGACACCTCCTATTCGCTTGTCCGGTCTCCCGTAGGCTGCGAGCTCCCTGCAGGCAGCGCCCAAGGCAATTCACCCCTGGGTCCTCAGAACAGGGATCAGAAGGGTGGGCAAGAGGTGGAGAAAGAGAAGACGGAGAAGGGAAGGGAGTGTGAAGAGCTTACGTGTATCTGTCAGAGAACTCATGTCTAGAATATATAAAGAAATTCTACCCATCAAGAAGAAAAAGGCAACCCAGTTTAAAGTCTGAGTGAAAATCTTGAATAGTCCTTTTATAAGAGGACCCACACTTATTTCTCCCCTCCCTTCCTCTCTTCCAGTTTGCCCTGCCTAGTTCTCTCAAGAGGCAGAGGGACTTCAACCAGAAGCTTCATGAGCTTTCCAGCATTGTAGAAAAAAAAAAAAAAAAAAGGATGGTGTTCGATGGCTCTATCCAGAGTGGCAATATTTTTGCAGGAAAAGCAAGGGCTTTGGCATCATTTTTCCTCCTCTACCCTCACTCCTCTGGCCATGCAGAGCCCTCCTTACAGAACCTTGGAGCCCCCAAGATGCAGAGAAGATGGGGTGGCAGCAGAATTAGCCAGGAATTCTGAAACTCTGTGAATTCTTTTGTGTACCCCCTTCTTAAAACTTCTGCTATGCTTTCTTTTTCCTCAGTTCAATTCCAGCAAGTTACTGACGCCCTGTTATTAGTTGAAAATATCCAGGGGCGCCTGGGTGGCTCAGTCAGTCAAGCGTTCGACTTTGATGTCAGCTCAGGTCATGGTCTCAGGGTCCTGGGGTGGAATTCCGGGTCAGGCTCTGCGCTCAGCAGGGAGTCGGCTTGAGGATTTTCTCTCTCCCTCTCCTTCTGCCCCTCCCCTGCTTGCTCTCTCTCTCTCTTTCAAATAAATAAATAAATCTTTTTTTAAAAAAGGAAATACCCATTTTTCTATTGCATTCAAAAACATCAGCCTCATTTCAGACAATTTGTCTCCAAACGTTCAGCCCTAATTAGTGTAGCAATCTCACTGTTATGTAGCGGTTTCAGTTTTTTATAAGGTCAACCTCAGAATTTTCAAGGCTTTGTGACAGCAACAAATAGTGTGAGAAGCAGCTCTTTCCAAACGCCAAGAGAGGTATCTGCTATGAGGCCCCCTCCCACTGGCCAGTTAGGAAGGCCTCCCTCCAGACCTCGACTATACTCAGCCTTCTGTGTTGCCACGGACCAAAGCTCCCTCAGAAGCAATATCTCAGTGTGGAGTCTTCCATATTATTGCACTCCTCTGAAAAACCATCCATCGAGTGTCTCGGTTATTAATTTAACCAAAGGGATGGTGGAAGTCGGCCATGGACTCTGCAGGATGAGGCTGAAAGAGGGTAATTTGGTCGGAAGCCACACTTTGATATCTTGATTTTTCTTTTCCACCTAAAAAAGATTCTATTAGGTAGATGTCCTCGGCCCTCTCTTCAGAGTAGATTGGTTGGTTGTTTAATAGAATGTGAATCAGAATTTAAAAGGCATTTAGAAGCAACCCCTGGACCCAAAGTACCACACGTGAGTTCCGTCACATCACTGGGGTGAGGACCGTCTATGCCACCCTTCTACCCATCTCTATCTCCCCAGTGCACAGTGCATGGGACGCAGATAAACAAATGAGTGACATGGAGACCAAAGAAGTCACATAGTAGAGACCTGGAAGAACTCTTAGGGGAGCCATTACAGCAGTGTTCTATACATTTCTCTGCCAATGAGAGTTACCTGGCCATTTGTTAAAAATATGGATTACCCAGCACCCACCCCTGACTTCCTGATTGCCAGATCTATAAGGGAGGGGACTGGAATCCACATTTTAAACCCACTCTGGTGATTCTTTTAAAGTGTACAATTCAGTGGCTTTTAGTATATTCTCAGAGTTGTGCAGCCACCACCACCGCTCAATTTTAGAACATGTTCGTCACCCCAGGAGGAATCCTCGTACCCATTAAGCAGTTGCTTCCCATTGCCCCTCCTGCAGTTCCTGGCGACTGCTGGTCTAGTTTCTATCTCTATGGATTTGCCTATTCTGGACATCAGGCAGAATCAGATAATGTGCGGCCTTTTGTGTCCGGCTTCTTTCAGTTAGCGTGGCGTAGCCAGGGTTCATCTCTGTTGCTATGTGTCTCAATGCTCCAGTCCTCTTCGTGGCTGAGTAGCATTCCATTGTGTGGACAGACTGCATTTTGTTTAACCATTTGCCAGTTGATGGACATTTGGGTTGTTTCGATTTGGGGACTATTATGAATAATGCTGCTGTGAGGAATCATTGTGAGGACACCTGTTTGCAATTCTCTTGCAGTGTGTGGTGACAGTTGGCAACGCTCAGAGTCCCTTCCCCACAGTGGCCATCCCAGTCAGAAATCTGTGTGAACTTTTTTTTTTTTTTTTGCTCATTTATCTTTTTTAGTCGTCTCTACACCCCATGTGGGGCTCGAACTCACCACCCTGAGATCAAGAGTCGCATGCTCTTCTGACTGAGCCGGCCAGGCGCCCCTTGTGTGAACCTTTTGAAAATATTTCTTCCCAGGGGTTTGAAGGCGTGTGTAGGTTGAGCAGCCATATCCGAACAATCCATACTTGGCAAGGTCCTGTCAGCTACTGCGTTGAGTTACTGCTTCTATCAAACAGTTACAACCCATTGGAAGAGAATGGATTGCTTCTTGGGGACCCTCACTCATTTAGCATGGGTTGAAGAGTGGATAATATAACCATTGACTCATCTACCTGGAGGAAGTTAAAGTCACTTCCATTTCCCTGTTGGATACCCTAGAGGGGCACTGAGTGCTCTTTTTCTTGGAAACACTCTCCACTCGGCGGACTGCTATCGTTGTTGAACTTGAACATTTGAAGGAGGAACAGTCTGCAAACAGGTACCAATTTTTCGGTGCAGCGTGACTTGTAGGGGCAAATGTCCACTGGGGACTTATTTTCTAGGCACCAAATACTGATTGAAGGCGTAGTTAACTATGTATGAAATTTTAGCTCCCTCAATTAATTGGGGGCACTAAATTACGGCTGCTCCGAAGAGCAGAAAAGACTTTATGAAAATTGAACCCATTAAAGGGAATTCTCCCAGGTTAGGAGCAATAAACTCCAGCAGCCTGCAATAAGGATGACCTTTAGCAAGAACAGCTAACTTCCCTGCCAGTGGAACAGGTATCAGAGGGCTGCACTGGAGGCTGGGCAGAAAGAGCTGGCAAAAGGCCAATCCAGTTAGGCTAGACCAACTATTAGTACTAAAATAAAATTGGACTAAGTTTGGTTGCTTACTCAGCATTCCCAATATTAATTGCTTTCCTCTTTTATTCTTTTTTAAAAAAAGATCTTGGACAATAAATATATTTTTTATATTGGCCGGTAGCTTCCCCTTCCGAAAGCAAAGACTTCGTAGATTAAACAAGCATCTGGTACAGACGAGGCATTCAACAGGTGCTTTGAATGAATGAATTGATGATGACAAGGTTTACCAGGGAAATAGACCCTGTCTTTAAAAGCTTTCAATAGCCATAAATGAAATTCTAGAAAGTTTTCAAAGTGACAAAGTTGAGGTCATAGTAATGGGACACAGAACAAAACAAAACAAAACAAAACAAAACAAAACAAAATAACAGCAACAAAACAGAATCGGAAGTTCCAAGGAGACAGAGAGAGAAAAAAAAACAAGTTCCAAAGAGACACGTTAAAACATCAGAATAGGGTCAGAGTCAGAAAGACTTCTTAGAGAACATACTGGACTTCAGAGAAGTAATAGTAACATCAGAATCTTATATAAATGAATATAAAAAGTACTCATATATTGCCTGTTCAATAATAATAATAATTAGTAATAATAAAAGTAATAGAATGGAATTGACAGAAGGAAAGAGAAGAGCAAACCCAAAGGAACATGAATAGGAATGAAGCGACCATGCCCAGGAGGTCGGGATACTTCAGGTGCCCTTTCTCTCCCATCATCCTCTGCTTCCAGGAGCTGCCTGGTTCCCTCAGTTTGTAAACTTTCCCACACTCAGGTCGGTTTGCACTTGGCAGTTCCCTCCTGCCAGCACTTGGATCCTAGTCCTGGCCTCAGACAGGACGCATGGCCTGTTTTACAGTGACGTAGACTCCAATTTGGTTACTTTAGTTCAGGGCCTGCCACTCAGACCCGGTCCTTGTATGCTTAGGATCCACCCTCTGGGTGTGTGAATAGGCGGATTCTGTTGAGGAGTCCAGCTGGGACTGTGGATTCGCTTCCTGCTGCCCAGCTGCCCTGTGCTGAGGTTCCAACTGCCAGGATCCAGCCTCTGTACTATCCAGCACTGTTCCCCTCCCCTGCCAAGGCTGCTTGCTCAGGCATCTGGAACTCATCCATTTCCCCCTGCATTTGCCTGCTCCCTGGAAAAGTTGTCATTCCATGATGCTGAGTTTCTGTGTTCCCGCCCGGGGCCTCTAGACTTGACCTCCCCACCTGGACCAGTGGTAACTAGCGATACAAATCCTATACCCATTTACCTCCTACATAAAGTCCTTTACTCCTTAACACCAAGTGAACTTGGCCAGTTTCCTTTCTGCCCCTCTTGTAGTCTCCACCACCAGCCCTGCCACTTGAGCTCTCTGAGTCCCCTCTAAAAGTATGTCTCTAAAAGCCTGATGACCTACCCATACTTCCAGAAGATCCATTCATTGACTAAATATTCATTAAGCACTTACTATGTGCCAGGCACTAGGATATGTAATCAAACATGGAGAATCCAGCCTGAGGCAAAGATAGATGCTAAATAATCATTCAAATCATAGGTAACCACAAGGGCAGGGCGTTGGCGTCCCATCAGCATCTCTAGCCCAGACAGCGACCTAGACTAGAGGATACTAGAGCCTCACTCTGGACCCCCTCTGGCCCATTGAGATTACAGCTGAGCACCTTGCTCAGCTGAGTGACCACATTCCCAAAAGCAAGACATGGGTGTAGTCCCATTCGTTGATTTTTGCTTTTGTTGCTACATCAAACTCAAAAGCTTCTGCACAGCAAAAGAAGCAACAAAATGAAATGACAGCCTACAGAACAGGAGAAAGTTTTTGTACACCATGTATCAGATAAGGGGTAATATACAAAACGTAAGAAACTAACACAACTTAACAAAAAGCAACAATCTGGTGCTAAACAGACATTTTTCCAAAGAGGACATCAAAATGACCAACAGGCACATGAGAAGATGGTCACCATCACACATCTTCAGGGCAACGCAAATCCAAACCACAGCGAGATACCGCCTCACCCCTGTTAGGATGGCAACCGCCAAGCAGACAAGGGACAAGTGCTGGCAAGGATGTGGTGAAAAGGGAACACATAACACCGTTGATGAGAATGCAAACTTGTCCAACCGCTATGGAAAACAATATGGCAATTCCTCAAAAAATTGAAAATAGATCTACCATACAAGCCAGCAATTCCAGTTCTGGGTATATACCCAAAGGAAATGAAAACAGAATTTTGATGAGATATATGCCCACCCATATTTATTGCAGCATTATTCACAATAGCCAAGATATGGAAATAACCTAGATGCCCATCAGTAGATGAATGGATAAAAAAGAGACATAGATATAGAAACACACACACACCTTGTATGTATATAATACATATACATATATAGTGTGTGTAAAAGTATATATATATATATACATACACACACATGCACATATGTATATAGGAATATTATTGAGCAAGGAGAAAGGAGGATAGCCTGCCTTTTGGCACAACACAAATGGACCTTAACCACGTTATCTTAAGTGAGCTAAGTCAGGGAAGAACAGGGACTGTAGGGTATCACTTACATGTGGAATCTAAAATTCAAACGAGTAAAAAAAGCACAAAAAACCCCCACAAGAAACAGAAAGTACAATGCTGGTTGCCAGAGGATGGGGTGTAGCGGGGGATAAGATTGATGGGGTTTAAGGGTATAAACTTGTAAGGGGTAGTAAATAAGCCATAGAGATATAATGTACATTGTAATGAATACAGACAATAATATTGCACTAGAATGATGTGATGTGATAAATTTGCTTCAATGGCAATCATATTACAATATATAAATATATCAAATAACACGCTGTACGCCTTAAATTTACAAAATGTAATACGTCAAATTTATGAAATTAAAAAAAAGGCAAGACAAAGGAAACCCTTTCGTTTCAAAGCTTCTGCCAGGTGTTTGTGTAGTTAAGTGGTGGCCATTAAGAGGTAAGCAGCCCGGTAATGGCTTCCATTTCTTATGCACCTACAGGCCCCGGGGCACAGTCTAGAAAGCACTAAAGTGAACATAGAGGGGTTGGCAGTGCTCTGGATAATAGAGGAAAATGTTACCTCCAGAGCAGTCCTGGGTCAGCTGGGCTGACCGCTGTGGAGTCAGGAAACGTTTCTCTTCCCTAATAAGGGTTCAGACAGCCCTGTTGGGCGAATCTTGGTGTGTCCTCTGGGGGTGTGCCTATGTCTGTATGTATGTTTCCGTCTCTTTCCAGTAAGTACGGATTGGGTCACCTGGAAGGAGGTGGCGTGTAAGTGAGCCCTCCACTGCGGCGGGGAGGCATTGAAGCGCCTGGGATAGGAGTGCTGAAGCCTATCTTGAGGTCCCGCTGAAGCCCCCGACCTATGCTCCAGGAGTCACTCTAACCTAGACCCGAGTTTGGGACACAAGCTGTGGGCCCATTCGATCACTGTGGCCCAGCAGGGAAAGCACGGATTCTACCGATGGCCTGCCCAGTCCTTCCCGAGAGCTGTGTGGGATTCTGCAAAGGAGGTCTAAAGGTAGGGCTGTGCTCTGTGGATCCGAGGGCTGCACGGGACCTCCACCCGAGGACAATAAAATATCTCTAAGTACTGGAGTGAACCCTTGAGTGGCTCTCCTGTGAAAGCTTGTATGATCGAGTTCCTTCTTTGGACCGTGCTTAACAGTTCTATGGGAATCGTGGGCTGAGCAATGGGGTGGAGATGGGCTCGGCGAGAAGGAACAAGCAAGACAGCAGCCATGGCCTCAAGGAGTAGACTTGGAGCCGCTCCTCCTTCCCAACTATGCTCCCAGAGATGTTCTACTTAGCAGCTAGATGTGCGAGCTACCGGTATGGCACCATCTCTGCGAAACAGTGTGCATAGCCGTGTGTGGTACCCACACTCCTGTATTCAGTGACATCTGTGGAAATGGTGTTTAACACAGCGAGGTGCCTGAGTGACTCACCGTAGTGACAGCGGTGCGACACACTGTTTAATAACACATGCTACATGTGTACTTCTTGAGGGGCATATGTTGGAACTGTTTTCCACAGAGCTAGGTGCACCAGTGACTTACTGCCGGAATATCCCTGTGACACCCCGTGTTGACTGGGGCACTGGTTGTTTTTACGATGCACTACTTTCTTGAAGGACAGACGCTGAAAGTGTGTTCACAGAGCTGGATGCGTGTGTCGGTGAGTATGATATGGGGGGTGTGCCGCACTGAGCTACCTTGTTCTGTGGTACATATTCAAACACTGTGCTCAACTGCCGGAAGCCGATGACTGCGAAAGAATGAACTGGAACTTCCACGTCGCATGAAATCACCGCCATGGTCAGGGAGGTGAAGACGTGCAAAGTGGACTGTGGGCACATCTAGGACGAGACATTGAAAATGGACCCAGAGAAGCAATTTAAGGACAGCATCTGGGGGCGCCTGGCTGGCTCAGTCAGCAGAGCCTGTGACTCTTGACCTTGGGGTCCTGAGTTCAAGCCCCACGTTGGGCATAGAGATTACTTAAAAAAAAAAAGAGTATCTGTTTATTGGGCACTTGCTCTGTGCCAGCTATGAGTTGAAGGGCTTTACGTGATCAAATGCATTTAATCCTCACAAAAGCCATGTATCGTCATTGCACAAATGGCGAAACTGAGGCACACAGTAAATTTAGGCAGTTCTCATAGATTCTGCAACCACAGAGCCTGCCCTCAGCTCCCCGAGGCTATACTGCTTATTGAAAATAAATTGCAGAGGTGGAGAAAGAGTATTTCAGGAACAACAAACAAGGTCCAGAAGGGAGAGTTTGTGGTGTGTTCAAGGAACCGAAAGAAGGCCGGTGTGACAGGAGCGGAGTGTGCCAGGAAAGAGGCATCCGAGATGGGGGAGAACACTTGCGAGGACCGCAGGGTCGGTTGCTCAAAGCCTTGTGGGTTGTGGGAAAGGGTTTGGAATTGTCCTGCAGCAATGAGAGAAGCCCTTGAATAGGTCTGGGGGGGGTGGCAAGATCATTTCCGTGAGAAGTGGTGGGATTCAGGGCTGGTATGGCTTTGAAATAAATTGTAACTTGGTCATTGACTGGAGAGTCTCCTCCAGGGCGAAGCTACAGGTCGAGGAAGAACACGCGGGAAGCCGGCGAGCTCGGTTTCAAGCATGCTCTGTCTGAAGTGCCAGTTCAAATTTAATCCGTCCAAAAAAACATAACCTGAATCCTGCTCACCCCCACACTAAAGGCTGCTTCTCCCCATCTTCCCCTTCTCAGGAACTGCTAACGCCACCTACGCGGGCGCTCCAGCCAAAAACGTAGGAGTCTCACTGGATTCCTCCCTTTCTCTCACTCCTCACGTCTAATCTGCAGGAAGCTCTGGCAGCTCTCTCTTCGAAGTGCATGCACAGTCGGGGGCCCTGGCTGGCTCAGTCCGTCGCGCAAGCAACTGTTAATCTTGGGGTCGTGAGTTCAAGCCCCACGTTGGGTGGAGAGTTGACTTAAAAAAGAATACATCCACAGTCTAACCACTTCTTTTCATGGCCCCCACTGTGACCACCCTAGTTCTAGTCACTGTCCTCTCTCCTTCGGACGCTACCACAGTCTCTCAGTCTCCTACTGGGCTCCCTGCTTCTCCTCTCACCCTGCTAGAGATTATTACCAACACAGCAGCCAGAACAATCTTTAAAAGATATACATCAGATCATGCCACGCTGCTTCTCTAACCTCTTCGAAGTCTTCCCACTGTGTTCTGATTATAATCCAATTCCTTCGAGAGCCAACCAGTCCCTCCATGACCTGACCCTGCCTGCTTCTCCAAGCTCAGTGCTCATCAGTCTGCCCTCGGCTCACACCGCTTCAGCCACACGAGCATTCTGGCTCCTCCTAGCACACGCCACGTGCTGTCCTGCTGCAGAGCCTTTGTATTTGCTCTTCTCTCTGCTTGGAACACTCTCCCTCCCAGATATCTTCGTGAATTGCTCTCACATTTCACCCAGGTCTCTGTTCAAATAGCACCTCTTCAGATGGTCCTAGCAGATCCCTGAGCATCCCAGCTAGAATGTCACTCCTTATCACTCCTTAACCCTTTATCTCATTTTGTTTCCTAATATTTATCATCACCTCAAATTATTATTATTTCTGTACCCTAGTTTGCCTCCATCAGAATATAGCTCCTTGAGGGCAGGGGCTCCGTCGTGTTAATATCGTATGCCCAGTGCCCAGAATGGGGCTGGGAATACAGTAGGGATTCATTAACTATTTGATAAATGTATAACTACTTTTAATTTGACATCTGCTGTTTTGTTTATTCCCAAAGTGCCCTCCATTTCTGGGCATTGTCTTCCTACTGCCCGCCCCACCCTTCATCACTAACTTGGTTGACAGACACTCTGGACCCAGTGAATTAACTAGGGAGCTGGCATCTACCCCAGGGTTGGAAAATATACCCTCTTTCTCAGCATTTGGGACACAGGACTGAGGAAAAGGAATCATAATCTCTTTTACTGGTTGAAACAGGACTTTGACACCAAACTCTGGCAGTGATCATGTTCTGCCATGAGGACAGGGCCAGAAACATGCAAGTAGAAAGAAGCAAATGAAAATCATGAAGTAGACACACACACACACACACACACACACACACACACACACACACGGAGGGATGAGGGGGGAGATGGACACAGTCATTCCTAGGTTCTAGTTTCCACGGCCCCCGTTCATTCCTGACAGATACATCAGACAGCTCTATCAGACTCCAGATTTCTCAAGACAATCTAATAATCTTTTAAACAAATTATTTTATCCCCATAAATAATTTGAGTTAGATTTCTATCTCTTGCAACCGGGAGTCCCAACTTAAACAAATTTGGAGGTCAGAGGAGAAGTCTGAGCTGGACACATCACCCAGTGAGTCACTGGCATAGAAATGGTGCATTAGAAATTGATAGAACTCACCATATTCAGCTCTGTTCTCCTTCTTGGGCACATAATATAACTTCCCAGTTTCCTTTGAAGTTGGGTTGAGTTACGTGCCTAGTTCTGGCTGTGGAAGTGACAGGTGTCACTATAAAGTGGGAAGCAATTAAGGGGGAGTGGAAGTTCTCCACATCCTGTCTTCCTGATGTGGTGGTCAACTGAAGCCATGCCACAAAATGATGATGTACCAAGGTGTCAGCCTGAGTCCCCGCCCTGGCCACGAGTGAGAAAGAAACCATTGTTGTGTGTTCAACCCCTGGGATATCAGGACTAATCGGCGACCACAACACAGCCCACGCTGACTGGTGCGGATGGTAATTAAGGTCATGGGAGGGTCTAGAACAGAGCTAGATGAGGGGGTCCTGAAATCAAGGGCGATGAAGCGTTAAAACATAAGGGCATGCTCAGAAAACATGGGAATTCTGCAGAAATGTTAAATGAGATGAGAATAGAAGAGTGTCTGGTGGATCTCGCAACATTTCAGTCGTTGGTGACCTTGACAAGATCGGAAAGATTTGAAGAGAGAATGGGAAGGTGGAACTGAGTACAACGTGCACTGAGCATTTGTTCAATTGTTATATTGCAGCAAATAAATGAAGCAGCAGTTGGAGGAGGCTGTGGGATCCACAACGGCTTTTTTTTTCTTTTAGAATTGAGACTATTTAAATGCTGACAGCAACACTCGAGAAGTAATAGATAATACACATATTGGCACTGGCTGAGCACTTTTCATGCATGATCTCATTAAAGGCTCACATCAACCCAAGATGATGGTCCTTATTCACAGCTAAGGGCTGTTCACAGTTGAGGACCTGGTGGTGCCAAGAGGTGAAGAGACTTGCCCATGGCTGGGAAGTGACAAAGCCAGCATGGGACCCAAGCAGCAAGAGCCTTGCATTTACTTGCTATGCTCTAGAGCTGAAGAGGTGGAAGAGACAGGTGATGGGTTGACCCCAAGTTTCCTAAAGGTCCAGAGTAGGCAGGAAGTGACGCTGCCGAGGGTCCTAGTCTTTGGCACAGCACAGCTCTGCATGATAGCGACAGCTGAGGAGGAGACGATGGGGCAGACACAAACACATGGGCTGGGTGGTCAAATGCCGACAGGGTTTCTGACGGCATCCCTTCTCCCCGTAATGCAAGAGGCTAGGTCACACACTGAGAGTGAAAGGTGGAGTGAGGCAAGGTGCTTGAGGAAGGTGGAACAGATTTGTACCAGCAGGTACAGCAAGCGAAAGAGTAAGCTGTGTTAGGGACCCACTTGAGGTGGGTAAACATGAATTTAAAGTGGAACCCACCCTCCTGCTCGTGTGAAGTTCTCCAGCAGCGAGCAGCTGTGGATGGCATAATAGCAGCTAACTTAATTGAATGCTTAGCGTGTGTCAGGCATTGTGCTAACCACTTTACACATGTTACCTCATTAAATGTGCTCAGTAACTGTGAAACAGTTTCAAGTACTGGTTTGAAGAAGTCTGCTAACTCGTATTATTTCAGCTGGAGCTAGAATTCAGGGTTCTTTCTCCCTCACACCCCTACGTCATCAGCCAACAAGTGCTGTTGATTTTTTTCCTCACCGTTTCTTGGTCTTGCATCTTCTCCTCTTCCTTCCCAGTGGCACTCCTCTGGCCAGACCTTTCTGACCTCAAGCCTGGGTGATTGCAGCCGGCCTCCTCATTGGTCTTTCCCGTGCCAGCCTTGCCCGGCTCCTGTGTATTTTTCACATGGCTACAAGAATAATCTACTTTAAGGAGTATTTTTATTAGGCTCCTCCCAGGCTCAAGAACCCATAATAGCTTTCAACTACATGTCGAATCAATCCCCAGCTCTTCAGATGAAGATTTAAGACCCTTCGTCAACTGATCTCACTGTTTTTCACCAATGTTATTCATTACTCCACACTATTTTCTGCATGAGGGTTTCTAAAAGTGAAGATCATTCATGACTGTGAATCTAACGGGCTCCATGCTTTTATCTTATTTTACGGCCACAATGTACAATTAGTGGAAAATAGCCACTAATTTGAAAAATGCAGTCTGGATCTCTTTCCCAAAGTTGATGCTGATCTATCTTAGGGTATTTAAGCACCCGTAACTCCGAATGTCCAAATCTGACCTCATCCTCTCCCTACTTGCCTACTGCAATTATATTCCTCACCTTAGCTAACGATACCACCATCTACCTAGTTGCTCAAATTAGAAATCTGGAAATCGTCCTTGACTCCTATTTCATTATTTCTAAACTATAATACACATAGAGTAAAGTACAAAGTTCAGTGAATATTTACATATGTATACACCCATGTACCCCCCACCCATATTAAGATAAGGAATATTTTTAGTACCTAGAAGGCTCCTGAGTGCCCCTACCCGGTCAGTACCAACATCCAAAGATAACCACTATTCTGACATCTATCAGCTTCGATTAGTTTAGTCTGCTCACATAAATAGGTTCATATTATAGGTACTCTTTTGTCTTTCACAAATATTCTATCTCTAAGATTCACCATGTCATTGCATGTATTAATAGTTTGTTCTTCTTTTTATTGTTGTGTGACACTCCATTGTATGAATATACCACAATTCATTTACCCATCCTATGGTGGACATTTGGGTTGTTTCTAGTTGGGGCTTTTATGAATAACAGTGATGATAACATTTTTGTACATGTTTCTGGTAGGCATAGCCATTCGTTTATCTCAGGTATATACCCAGTAGTGGGATCGTTGAGTCACAGAATAGGTATATTTAACTTAAGTAGATGCTGCCAAACAATTTTCCGAAGTGGTCGTACCAGTTTACGCTCCTCCCAGCAGTACACAAGCACTAGCTGCCGCACATCTTTGTCAGCACTTGATATTGTCAGACTTAAATTTCAGCCATTCTGGTGGGTGTATAATGGTATCTCATCATGGTTTTAATGGGTATTTCCCTAATGACGAATAATGTTGAGCACCTTTTCATGTGCTTATTGGCCATATGGAAGTCCTCTTATAAAATGACTATTCAAGATTTTCACTCAGACTTTAAACTGGGTTGCCTTTTTCTTCTTGATGGGTAGAATTTCTTTACATATTCTAGACGTGAGTTCTCTGACAGATATACATAAGTGAATGTCTTCTCCTCATCTCTGGCTTGCCTTTTCTCTCTCTGAAGGCATCTTTTGATGAACAGTTCTTAATTTCAATGAGGTCAATATATCAATCTTTCATTTTGGTGTGTGTTTTTTTTAATGTGTGTCCTGTTCAAGAAATCCTTGCCTATCCTCATCCTTATTTTGACTTCTCCCTCTCCATCAACTTCCCAATAACTGGTCAGCAATTCCTGTAAACCATACCTCCAAAATATATTTCCACATATGTTCAGTGTTTTCCACAATCACTTGTAACATCCCAGGTCAAGCTACCATTATCTCCCAACCGAGCTACTGCACCAGCCTCCTAACTGACCTCCCTACTCTCAGAATCCTCTCCAATCCATTTGATACACTGAAACCATAGTGACATTTCTGAAATGTAAATCTGACCATGCTGAAAACCCATCAATGCCTAAACATTTCTCTTGGAGTCTTCCATGCTATGGCTCTTTCTTACTTGCTTTATTTTATCTAATGCCATTCTACCAGCCAAACTGCCTTGAATGTACCATGTACTTTTTTGCTTTTAGACCTGTGTGCATGCTGTTCCCTACCCCTGGAATATCTTCCTTCAATACTCTACCAAAACTGAGCAAATTCATATTCATCCTTGATAGATGACCACAGGATTCATCTCCTCTATGCACTCCTTAAGTCACTAGGAGTGGGCTTGATGCCCCGTCCAAAGGCTCTCATAACACTGAATGCATACCCTCACCACACTGCACTGTAAACACCAGCTCATGTCTGTCTCCTCAACTACACAGTGAGCATCCTGAGACAAGAACTGTGTCTTATTCTTTTCTGTATCCCCAGCTTTGACCACAGTGTCTCAGTGTCTGGCACATAAGAAAGAGAGAGTAAGAGAAAAGGAAGGGAGGATGGAAGGAAGGAAGGGAGGGAGGAAGGGAGAAAGGGAGGGAGGGAGGGAGGAAGAGGGAAAGAGAGAAAGTGAAAAGGAAGAAAGAAAGAAAAGATTCACATCTAGGCAGTATTCTCTAATTTGCGGAACGGTCCTGTCTGTGCCTTGCTAATCCTCTAGTCGGAATTGGCTGCTGTCACTAGCACTAATTCTACAAGTCCCCGATCATTGTCTCCAGGGAATCCAAGAACTTTTTCTTAAAACAGAGGAAACGAATGTGGCCTTAACCCCAAGACTCCACTCCAGGGAGCCACTAAAGACTCTTTGGCAGAAAGCAATTACAAATGTAGGGAATTAAGGATGAAACTGGCCAGAGATGGAGAGTGGGTTGGTGGAGAACATTTGTGAAAGTGCTGAGGGCACTAGATAACTCCAAGAAGAAGCCAACTCAGGGAATAAAGAGAAGAGGGCAAACACAGATGATGTTCTGTTCAGGGAAATGTCAGAACATGATGACAGATGGAATGCAAGGAACAAAGCATACTAAGGAGCCAAAAGTTACTCTCTAAAGAAAATTTCTTTCTTTTCCCCACCAAGAGGTCTAGCTTTTTAAACTGTTATAGAGCCCATAATTTAGTACTCATGTGGAAATAAGACAATGCAACCTTTGCTCTTACACATCCATTTCCCAGACTGGCCTTGCCGACAGGATGAAACCAATGGGTCACTTGTCTTGAGAGCGACAGAGAAACATCTGCAATGACAGCACTTCAGCACAGCAATCTCAAAATATCAGGAGCATATTTTTACTGAAATGAGCTTCTTTCTGTGAGGGTGCATAGCGGGGAGTGTAAAGTATAATCAACGTGAAGACTCATTGCCGGCTTCACTAACTCTCAGTGCCATGCTTCGTTCATTTGTCCAATTCAACAGATATTTATTGAACATCTACTATGAACTGAGCACTGTTTGGGGTTTTGTGGATACCACATTGGACAAGAGAAAGTCTTGTGGAACTTACATTTAGATAGACAAAAAAAAAAAAAAGAAGAAGAGGAATAAACTCAAAAGATAATTTTAAGGAAAATAAAGAAAGGGAATAAGGATGCTCTCAGCTATGTGTAGTAGAAACCCAGAATGGTTTAAAGAGTA
Organism: Ailuropoda melanoleuca; assembly: GCF_002007445.2. Classification (NCBI taxonomy): domain Eukaryota; kingdom Metazoa; phylum Chordata; class Mammalia; order Carnivora; family Ursidae; genus Ailuropoda; species Ailuropoda melanoleuca. The sequence continues at coordinate 107,224,634 of NC_048238.1, read as the reverse complement.
AGGTAATTTATTACCCTGTGTAACAGGAAGTCCCGAAGTAGGTAGGTTCCAGGGTTGGTTCATCACTGGCTCAACAATACCATCAAGGATCCACCTAGTACCCATCGCCATGCTGTCATCTTAAAATTGGCTTCATCCTTGGACTGGGAACAAGATGCTGCAGCAATTCTAAGTATCACGTGTCACCAAAAAAGACTACAACTTCCAGAAGAGCAAGAGAGACATTCTTGGGGGTGGGCGTTAGAGGACGTCTTATTGTGATGCTAATAAAGCTCAGTTAAGCCTCAGGGACCTTGCGCAGACTCCTTCCTAAGCTCTGCAGACGGCCTAGCAATCACATGGACATGGTCATAGGTTTTTGTAAAACGTGCAAAGATAAGGTATTTTAAGTACTTTCATTTAGGCCTCTGTCTCTTTCCACTCTGGCATCTCCCGTCACTCTTCCCCTCGTGTCAGAAGGCACTAGAAGGACCATGGGCATTTTAGGGATCCGGCTAAGGGAGACTTGAGTTGTAGATACATTTAGTATGGATCTAGTAATGTATTTTAATGTGTTTCTCAGTTACTGCTACACAGACTTAAGTTACCGCTAGGCATTCCGGAGTAGCAATGGCTTTCAGGAACATTTCCAGTGCTGGTTGTGGTGACTCACCTTGTATCATGAAATGAAGGTGCTCGGCACAAATTATAGGAATCTGTGAATATTGAAGAAAAAAACAAGGTTTCAAACACCCGAAGCCAGAAGCTAGTCTGTGGAACATCCTTTCAACCATCAAACATGTAAAACCACAAGGAGAAAATTTGGTTTTCATTCACACCTATCAAAATAGAAGTTCTCACTAATTGAAATCATCCAATGAGAAGCCTTGAATTGTTTCTAAATTATTATGAGTACTGCTGTAAGTTATCAATGATAAAAAATAAATTTTTAATCAATCACATTAGAGGAAGGACTAGTTTATCTTTCTATAGAAAATATTACACAATCATTGTTATTAAAGAGGTGATCAAAGAGTATTCTGCCAAAAATGCAGGGGGTGGGGTAAACATTCTAGTGGTCTGTCAGGCAGTTAAGAAAAATAGTGTGCTGTTTTGCTGAACTTGTGAGGTCCGATTTCTAAAAGTCACAACCCATCATGTATTTTCTCATTTTAAATATCAAGTTTTGTAAATAATTTTATACTTGCAATTTTGTATTATCTTTCTCAAACTATAAAGGCTGCAGTTCCCACACAATATGGATCTACTCCTACTCAAATGAGAGGGAAGTTTTCCCAGAAATCCTATAGTAGGCTTCTTTGCCTTCTCATTGTAACCGTCTTCTCTCTTACTCACGCTCTACCCATTTGGCCGAATGTGCCAGGAGAAAACCATACAGCCACAATGACTGGCCTCACTTGAGATTACTGGTCACTGACTTAGGTGAACTCCCAATACAGCCTTGCAATCATAGTTTCTTAGTCCATTTTCTCTTCCTCTGTCCTGGAAAACTCTGCTATTTTCCTTTCTCTTAGTTCATTTTCTCTTCCTCTGTCCAGCTGGTGACCTTGCTTCCCATTTCAGTGAGAAAACAGAAGAGAACTCCCACAAACTCCCACCTGCTTACATTTGCACCCACAATACTCGGCCCGGATACGATGGAGGAACAGTGCAGAAGACTCCATGCCCTCTCACTGAACCAAGAACTTTGTTCTCATAAATTTCCCATCTCTTGTCCATCTCAAGTTCTCCTTCTCTCATGGATCATTCTCATGAGCATAAAAACATGCCATTATTTCTTCTGTCTCGACAGAAATGTTAAAAAACAAAACCTTCTTTTGACCCTGATTTCCCCTCCAGGTGGGAAATTTCTCTCCTTCTTTTCTCAGCAAAACTCCTGAAAGAATAGCGTATAAACCCAGTCTTTGATTTTTGTTTTTCTGTAAGTTCTCTTTCCATCCATTCCAATCAGGCTCACCCTATCTGTACCCCAACTGCTCTTGTCCAGGTCAACAAGGACTGCCATGTGACTAAATTCAATGGTCATATCTCCATTTTAACTTTGCTTGACCTTTCTGTAGCCCGTGACACAAATAATTGATCACTTACTTCGCCCTCCCTGAAAACTTTCTTCACTTGACTTGCATGACCATAAGCTTATCATTTTCTTTTTACCTTTTTAACCATTCTTTCCTGTCCCCTTTGCTGGTTCTTCTCATCTGCCACACATGTGAGCTTAAGGGCTCATTTCTTATTCCCTTTCTCTTCTACTGCAGTCAGCCTCATGGTCGTATCATCCAGTCTCAAGACTTAAATTATCATCTATATGCCTATGACTCTCAAATTTATATCTCCAATGTGGACCTCTCCTTTGAATCTCGATAACCAACTGACAATTTGATATCTCCACCTGTATTTCTAATAGGCATCTCCAACTTAACTGTTCCAAACTGAACTCCTGACCACCATGTCCTACCTTCTCCCCAAACCCAGCTTATCCTGCTGTCTTAGTCTGTTCAGGCTGCTATGACAAAAATAACATAAACTGGGGGGCTTATAAACAACAAACACTTAGTTTTCACAATTCTAGGAAGTGTGAGATCAAATCACTGGTAGACTTGGTGTCTGGCAAGATCTGCTTCCTCATAGATGACTATCTTTTCATCAAACCTCACATGGCAGAAGGGACAAACTAGCTCTCCGAGGTCTCTTTTATAAGGGTCCTAATCCCAGTCATGACCTAATCATCTCCTAAAGGCCCCACCTCCTGATGCCATCACCTTGAAGGTCAGGATTTCAACACACAAAATTTTTGAGGGGGGGGTGCAGGGGAGACAAACATTCAGACCACAGCACCTGCCATCTGCTTTATCTAGTTGATAGGAACTCCGTTCTTTCAGTTTCTCAGGAAAATAATCTTGGTGCCACCCTTGATTTCTCTCTTTTTGATACATCAGGACATTCTATCAACTATACCTTCAAAACATCTCCAGAATCTACAGCTTTGCACCCCTTCACTGTCACACAGCCACCATCACTTGCCTGGATTATTGCAATAATCTTCTAGTCACGCTGTGTATTTCTGCCCCCAGCTCCTTGCCTGTCTGCCTACCAGAACGCAAGCTTCATGAAGGAAGATATTTTCTTTGTTTTGTTCCCTGCAGCTTCCTCAGGACATAGAACAGCGTGCCAAACATTTCTGTTGGAGTGAGTAAATTGTCCAGAGTTGGGTCGCATGCCCATGCCTCAACCCGTCACCGGCAGGTGAGCTAAATACTCTATGGACCGAGCATGGCCGTTCCTGGACCTGGGGCGGCATCAGCTTCCCTTAAGACTCGGGGTTGAACGGGGAAGGGACAAACACATGAACTCAACGAGTGTTCTGTTTGGAAGGAAGGGGGAAGGGCTGCAGGATTCCCGCTGCGAGGCAATCAGCAATGTCCAGTGTGTAGGGTAAGGAGATAGGGCAATAGGGAGGATGCTTTAGATAAGGTGGTGAGGTAAAGACCTCTCTGAGAGTGGATGACATTTTATCTGAAATCTGGCAGATTAGGATAATAACAAGATGTGGGGAAAAAGCTTTCCAAGTAGAGGGAATAGCCGGTGCAAAGGTTTTAAAGCAGATAAGAGCTTTGCGTTTCAAGTCCTGAAAAGAAAGCCCTTTGGCTGGAGAGCAGGAAATGAAAGGGGTGAGAGAAATGGGAAGAATCTGAAGAGGGAGGCTGGGCCATCCCCAAGCCTTGGACACCGAGGTCAGCCGTGTTAAAAGACAATAAGAAGCCACTGACAGGCAGTAAGTAGGGAGTGACATGACTTGACTTACGCTTTAAACCATTGAATTTAGCTGCTGGGTGGGGAATGGGTCATAGCGCGGCCACACGAGGAGTGGAGAGACCAAGCTCCGGGCCTGCCTGGAAATGATGGCACTCCCCTCTACACAGACCCTTGCGATAGAGAGCCTCTAACTGGCTTCCCTGCCTCCGCACTCGCACTCTCCCCCCTCCTTTGTTCTTTGTTTTGCTGCCAGGACCATCTTTCCGAAGTTCCTGCTCTTCCCAGTATGGTCAGGGCTATGCCCCCACGCTGCTGGCAGACGCAGGTGGAGACTTCCATGACCCATTCGCCAGGCTGCACATAGCTAGAGAAAGCGGCGACTCTGCAGAGTGGCAGGGACTAGTGGTGAATCTCCTTGCTCCACCTTCGACTGGGCTGAGTCTAAGTCATCCTCCGAACCGCTCAGGCAGCACCTCCTCCTGGAAGCAGAAACCCACACGTTGCAAGGTACGCGACCGAGGGCCCTCTGAGTCGTGCGAGGTGGTGGCTCTCCCCGAGGCCCCAGGCTGCATGAGTTGCCCCTGTTCTGTCCAACCACAGCCTCAACCTACTGAATTATGGAAGGCCGCCTGCGTGCCTTCCCCAGCGCACTAGAAATGCAGCACCTTCTGTGAAGTTTTCCCTTCCTCTTCCTTCTCTCTCCACATCCTTCACATCACCAGTGTCTTCCCAGTTTCCGACGCATACTAGCTTGCCAGTGTTTTTTAATTGAACAACTCGACTCGATTCCCTGCAGGGTGAGAAGCAAGGTTGACTCCTTTCTATGTCCACCCCAGTAAAGGGCCTTGCACAGACTAACGGCCTGATAAATGTCCATTTCATTGAATCCCCACGATTTATTTAGAGGCCTTCTGCAAGGCCCGTGGTCATGGAGGTAATGGAGGTAATGGAGGCTTGCACTACAAAGCGCTGATCCAGGCCGTCCCTCAAAGCTAAACTTACACTCCTGCTCAAATTGGAAGGAAATAGCTTCTGATGACACCTCTCTGATGACAAAATCTCTCCAAACACCCCCCCCAAAGCAAGCAACCAAGAGAATCACACACAAACATGGATTCAATTCCAGCTCTTGCGTATCCAGATGCACGTTACAAAAGATGAGAATAAACACTTGAAGATATTTTTTCAAAAATATCTGACTTTAGTAACCTTCCTTCCCCTTGGGAACTAAAAGATTTTTGGTATCCCTCAAAGAAGAAAGGTCAGTTATGGGAGGAAACATGGCCACACGCAAGACACCACCCAGAAAGTGCCAACCCTCTGGCTATTTGTAGTAGATTCCAACCACCAAACGACACACCACAGATTACGTTATTTGTGTGTGTTTTTGTCAGTATCTACATATGTCCTTTGATTCTTTGTGTGATCATATTTTATGGTCTTTAGTATAATTTCCCAAATAACACTCCAAAAAAAGAGAGCCATAATTCATTCGTGTTATGAGCTGAGTTGTGTCTCCCCAAAGGATTGAAGTTCAAGTCCTAGCCCTTAGTACCTCAGAATGGGAACTTACTTGGAAATAGCATTATTACTCATGCCATTAGTTAAAATGGGGTCATACTGGAGTGGGGTGGGCCCTCATCCAATATCACTGGTGTCCTTAAAAGAAAGAAATTTGGACACAGACACAGAGACACACGGTGAGGCCACGTGATAACGGAGGCAGAGACTGGAGTGACGTAGCTACAAGCTAAGCAATGCCAAGGATTGCCAGCAATCCCCAAAATCTGGCAAGAAGAAAGAAAGCATATACCCCTGGGGCTTTTAGAGGAAGCATGGCCCTGCTGAACCCTTGGTTTTGGACTTCTGGCTTCCAGAACTATGAGAAAATAAAGTTGCATTATTGTAAGCCACCAAGTTTGCAGACTTTGTTACAGCAGCTGCGGGAAACTAATACAGTTCCCTACACCATTTTAAAGGAATGGAAAGGAAAGAAAGAGAGATCAGGTCATAGGGTAGTAATTTGGGGGAGCACAGGGATAGGCAGTCAGTTGACCTGAGTTTGAATCTGGCTCTGTGGCTGATGTGTAATCCTGTGTGGCCCTAAACTGGTGGAACGCTCAGTGTCCTCACCTGTAAAGCAGCAAGAAAATGTCGCCTGGCCAGCTTACCTTTCAAGACTGTTATCTGTTATCTAGCATGAGAATCAAATGAAATAATATAGGAAAGCCATTTGAAATCTGTAAAATCAATTCAAATGTGAGGTATTATAACTACTATTAGATCTAGTCATTTATTTGATTTAAATAAATCCCCAAATAATATCATTGAATTTGGCTTGTTAAAAATAACATTAAAAAACCCTCAAAATTAGGGAATGTAGGTCTACTATGAAAGAAAACCTGAGCATTCTGATTAAGATGAAGGGAAAATATTTAATTGGTCCCAGGCGTGTGTCCGTGTCTGCCTACTGAAATATTTTGTTATTGTTCTTTTGTTAACAATTCAGGATATGAAAAATTAAATCCGTCCATTTTTTAAAAATATCTGAAATAATCCTTTCACCACCTTGGCATTGTTAGAGAAGGAATTACTACTGCCTATAAAAGAGTTTCTTTTTCAAGAAAAGATTTCTTTTTCCAATTTTAAGTGACACCCTCACAAAGATCTTTGATTTTTAGTGAGTTTAGTCACTGCCACTATTAAGAAAACGTATATTAAAAAAATCCCATTTGTATGAGTTTTCAAGTCTAAGAATATAACACAAAAACAGAAAATGAGTCATAATTGGATGAAGGTGACCCTTAGAAACTTCCCAAATGGAAAGCTGAATCATTTTCTTAAATGACAAAGAGGGAGAAGATCTGGCCCATTTCCACGCTCTGGCCAGTTTCCTCCAACACCCCCACTCATCACGCACAGGCACACAGGAGAGGGAAAAAACTCTTTGATGAGCCCCGCCTTGCTGGCAGCGTTCACAGTTTGGAGGAAAAGAACTTCCGAGGACTCTCCGTAGACGGCATGTTGTCCTGTGTCCTGACAGGTGATAACTAGACAGAAGCCAAACCACCACACAGCTTTTGTTTCCATCACTCGAGACCATGCAACATCTAATTCGCAGGTGGGATAACAAACGTTTGCTGCTGCAACTGACACCAAACCTGGAAAAGCAAACCTGTTTCGTGCGGACCCTCCAGATCATCATCTCCGGGCTTGGCCCACCTCTCAGGAGGAGGAGGCAGGTGATGACGACAACAGTAAGAGCTAACAATCGCTAAGGCCCCGCTGCATTCCAGAAACTGCACTAGGCATGTCATGTACCCTTTACACTGACTTCAATGCAATCGAAGGAGTTTAACATTCAGAACATCACCAAGGCTCTGAAATGCGACGTGACTTTCTCAGCGTCACACGGGCCAGACAACTTCCGGGCCAGTCTTGCTTTGTAAAAAATGTCTTTCTAAGTAGATGAAAAAAATTCACAGCTTCTTTGTGTGTTTATTTGCCAATGCTCATGCGGTGATATCTTCATTTGACAGATGGACAAACTGATGTTCAGAAAGATGAAATAACCAGGCCCCCAGCCCAGACCTGAGAAGTACCGAAGCTGGGGCTCTACCTGCGACTGTCTGTCTCCAGCGCCTGCATTCTGACTGACTTATCGCTTCAAACAAAAGACACAGTGAATTGTTTTCGCCCGTCCCTCCCTCCCTTTCTCTGCCTCTGTCTCGGGGGCGGGGGAGGTCTGTCTGGCTCGCTCACTCCAGCTCTCCTTCTTCCCATCTCTTCCCTTACCAGAGCAAGCCTTTGAGCTACACAAACAAAAGCAAAACTATTGGCAAGGAAGGGGTCCACTCCCCACTCCAGGCCTGCCTTGGTTCTAGACATCACAGCCCCAGGGGGTGTATTTTCCACCAGAATTAAGATATCAGCCAAACCTCCAGAAAGGCCTTCCCAGGCACACGATGCCTGAGGGCCAGAGACCGTAACAGAAGATAATGGAGTTCTTTTCCCATCATCATGGCATCCAAGCTGCCACATAACCAAAGCCATACAGATTATTCCAAGAGAAAGGGGTACAAAGTAATTAGAGGGCCTCTGGTTACTGGAGCTGGAAATAAGGTTATCGGATAGAGGGCTGGGGGACCTCATATCACGAGGCCGGGCTTCGGGATTCGTCTTCTGAACTTGATTCAGAAGGAATCCTCGGGCAGTTTGGGGCCTCAGGACTGTCAGAACCCTGAGCAGCTGGTAAAATAAGACTCTTGTCACTCCCAACCTGACTAGCACGTGTGGTGGTTCCACGTCTGGCCTCCGTCCCAAGACTCGCCGCTATGACTCCATTTTTACCTCAAACTGTTAGGCCAACTTGGTCCCTGGTGTAGGAGGGGTGAGGGTTCCCAGGTACAACACCACATGCAGCTCCTGGTGGAAGCCTCAAACACGCCCTCTGCAGCTTCCGTTGCCTTGACTAAAACTCGAACTCCCTGCAACGCCATCATCCAGCAGCACTCTTCAGGGGAGGGCGCTCATTTTCCCAGAGCCCTCATACATAATGGCCCAGAGTTAAGTCATCCCCCTCCCTGCTCTGCCGTGTAACTTCCCTAAATTCTCCTTAGCAACACCTCTGGCCCTGAAGCCCACACCGTCTGGTTAGTCTACCCTCTTCTCTGCTCCCTCACTGTTAATTTCAAAAGATACTGAGCATCTACCACGTGCCTAACCCTGGGCTCTCTACTTGGCACACATCGTCCTAAGCAATCCTCCCAAGTGCCCTGCGGAGTGTGTATTCTAATCCACAGGGGTAATATGCCTTTGCCAAGGTCACACAAATAGGAAGGGGTTGTGTTGGGGATAAACCCAGGTCTGTCTAGTTCTAAAGTCCATCTCAACCACTAACTGGCGTAGAGGAACAATGACATTCCTGTGTGACAACTGCAATAATGGGAGTCTATACATGGTGCTGTGTGGGGACAAAAAGAAAGGCATGGAAAAACACTGCGCTATGAGAAATATGAACGGTTGGTCTGGCTCCAGTGTTGAACCCACATGGGTGAGTAGCAAGAGACATTATCAGAAAGGTAGGTGGGCCAGGCCAGTGCAGGCCACAGGGAGGCTTGGATACCTTATGAGGAGGCATAAATGTCTCCTAAAGTCGGTGGGGATGGATCAACCTAAGGGTTTCAAGCAAGGGACATGAGATTGGTACTTTTGAAAGCTCACTGTGACAACAGTGTGGAGGACAGATTTTAGGGGGGCAAGCCAGGAAGCGATGAGGCCAGCTAGAAGCCTGTTCGGTTATCCGGCTGAGAGAAGACGGTGGCTTTGTGATGGACAGGAGGGAAGAGATACAGAAAATCCCATAACATGGATAACTACAAAAGTAATGTACCAAAAATCAATAGCTTTTCCATATATGAATAATAATGGAAGAAAAACTCCTATCACATTAGCAACACAAGAGTTAAAAACCCAAAGGATAACCTTCAGTCAATCATTGGAATTATCACTTTCAATAATCCTATCAATAAATCTATAAAACTCCGTAGGAAGATCGGTAGGAGAAGAAAGGGAAGAAGAAAGGAGGGGTAAGCAGAAGGGGGAATGAACCACGAGAGACTATAGACTCTGGGAAACAAACTGAGGGCTTCGGGGAGGGGGGAATGGGATAGACTGGTGATGGGTAGTAAGGAGGGCACGTATTGCATGGTGCACTGGGCGTTATACGCAACTAATGAATCATCAAACTTTACATCAGAAACCAGGGATGTACTGTACGGTGACTAACATAATACAATAAAAAATTATTATTAAAAAAATAAATAAATCTATAAAACTCCATAAAGGGGGTAAAAGAATATGTGCATTAATGGAGAAACATAACTTGTTTTTGGATAGGAGGATTCAGTAGTATAAATGGCATATGTACTAATCTCTACTTAACCAATCCTGATTAAAATTCCACCAGGAATTTTTTTTTGAGGAACTTGGTTCTAAAAGTTATCTAAAAGAAGAATGCAAGACAATATCATGCCGTGGTTGAGATCATAGGCTTTTGAGTCAGAAAGACCATGTTTCACTCCTGATAGACCTCCCACGCATGCTTACCAACCAGCATCATGAATTAGAGCAAGTTACTTAACCCCTCTGTCCCTCAGACTCTTCACCTTAGAATGTAGATGGGAGTACATACCTCCTGGAGTCCTTGTAAGAATTAAATGAGGGAATGCCTGTGAGTAAAGCACAGTGCCTGGTAAATATTAAGTAGTAAATAAATACCCGTTGTTTCTATGACTAATGGAATGAATTTATTAGGCTGAACAATCTGAAATTGCCATTTTTGTAAGTCATACATGGTCAAATATTGGTCAATTCATGTAATATAAATTAATATATATAACAAAGACCTGATGTTCGTTACATATAAATAGTTCTACAATATTGGAAAAAATCCCAATAAGGAAATTAGCGAATGATACAAACAGGCAGGATGTATTTTAAATGGTCAATAAATACATGAAACTTTTCCATCTTATAAACAATAAAAATATATAAATTAAAACAATTATGAGGTATTCTTTTGTAGTTACATTGGCAATAGTTTGGTTTTTTTTTTTAAGATTTTATTTATTTATTTGTCAGAGAGAGAGAGTGAACACAATCAGGGGGAGCAGCAGAGGGAGAAGGAGAAGCAGGCTGTCCACTGAGCAGGGAGCCCGATGCGGGACTCAATGCCAGGACCCTGGGATCATGACCTGAGCCAAAGGCAGATGCTTAACCAACTGAGCCACCCAGGCGTCCCTGGCCATAGTTTTTGACAGGATATGAAGTATTTTCAAGGCTATGGGGTTGCAGGCACTCCCATGTCCTATTGGTGGCTTAGCATAATGATTACAAAGCATGGGTTTCAAAAGCCCAAGTGCCTGGATTCCAATGTCAAGTTTACCACAGCACTATCTGTGTGAATTTGGACAGATAATCGTGCCTTGCTTTGTCTCAACTTCTTCATGCTTTACCGTGGGGATGATCAGAGGTTCCGCCTCATACAGGCTGCTGGTAGGATTAATGAGTCCATCTATGGATAGCACGTGGAAGAGGCCTCCTTCATCATAAGTGCCATGCAAGTTTTGTGGTTTTTAATTTTTTTTTAAAGATTTATTTATTTATTTGAGAGAGAGAGCGAGTATACAAGCAGGAGGGGCAGAGGGAGGGGGACAGAGAGAATCCCAAGCAGATTCCATGCTGAGTGTGGAGCCCAACACGGGGCTCGAACTCACAACCCCTTGACCATGACCTGAGCCAAAACTAAGAGTCGGATGCTTAACTGACTGCACCACCCAGGTGCTCCAAGTTTTGTGCTTTTTTAAATCATTATTGGTGGAAGGGAGCCATTGACCCAGGTCCCAAGGCCCCAAACCTGAAAGTCATCCTAGATATGGCTTTCTCCATCACCCCTTCATCCATATGGTTGCATTCTCCCTCTTCAGGGTAAAAATGCTGAAAGAATTACACTCATGTTTGTATTTCCATCATCACTGCCCTTTAGGCACTCAGAATCTCATCATCAGTGTCATAACAACCTCACGATTACATCAATTTTTGCTGTATCACCCCTGCCCACGAATTCATCCTTCCATACCTCCACCTAAGGTTTCTTTCTTTCTTTCTTTTTTTAAAGATTTTATTTATTTATCTGACAGAGAGAGCGAGAGAGCACAAGCAGGGGGGAACAGCAGAGGGACAGGGAGAAGCAGGCTTCCCGCTGAACCGGGAGCCTGACGAAGGGCTTGATCCCAGGACCCTGGGATCATGACCTGAGCCAAAGGCAGACGCTTAACATCTATCTCCTGCTCAAAACCCCACTATGCTTCCCTACTGCCTACAGAATGAAGTGTGGAATTCAAGACCATCTAGATCTCGACACGCACATTCACGCTTCTGTGACATGCCACATGCTGTTTTTTCTTTAGCCTGGCATGCTGCTTCTTCCGTTCTCCATCTCTTGCAATCATACCCTTCCTTAAGCCATCATTCCAGTCCTGCTTCCTCTATGAAGCCTTCCTTGATTACTTGATCATCAAGTCTGCTCTCCATCTCCCAACCCCCACCCTTGCCAAGTCAGATTTACTTTATTCTATACTCTGGGTTTCCATAGCCCATGCCTGGTTCATATTTTCATGTATTGCTCACTCCATCCTATGTGGAGTTGTAACTGTGATTTGCTTATCTTCCCTACTTGGATCCAAGCTCCTTAAAAATAGGAACCATCCCTCTCTTCATCTCTCTTCTTCTCCACACTTAGCACAGAGCTTGCTGTCTATGAGATCAATGCATGTTTATTGAATCAAACTTAACAAGACCCTTTGAAACCATAGATCCTGAAAGTCCCCACCAAGTAATAAAAAAGAGTAACTTGTATGTTTTCTACTTTTGGGAAGATAGCATTACCCTATAGAAACCCAGCCAAAAGTCCATCTAGGTGTTTTTCTAGCTACATCTGCAATCCCCAGGGCCCCGTCAGAAGGTATGGATGATAGGCCACATATTAATCAGAGTCTCTACCTCAGACTTCCGTGTGGAAGGCAGAAGTTGCAAGGGGTTCAGAAGCAGACCTTGGCTGGCCTTGCAGGGGGAGCGATTCTCTCGGAGATTTATTGAGTTCCGAGTAAGTGCGAGCCCTAAATACAGGGAAATGTTTGTAAACATCAACTTCTATTCAGCGGGTTATTTACTGTCTAAAAAGGTTACTCTCCCATAAAATGGTAGCATACTCTGCTCGAACTTGGAAGTCAGCAAATTAAGGTGATGGTTGGCCATTTAGAAAAAAAAAATCTAAACAAACAACTGAATCAAGTGTTGGGACTATCTCATCAATTATAGGATCCTGACCAATGGTTAGCACAATTGGCCATAGAATAAGCAACGACAGATTGTGATAGTAAAAGAGAGGACAGAGTTCAAGATCAAAGAGCCCTGAGTTTGTTCTGGTTTTACCACTTCTAGCCGCACGGCCTCGGACAGTCGCTTACACTCTCGAGCACTTGTCCTTTCCTCGTCCGTAAAATGAAGCAAGACAAACACCCACTTTGCAGGCTTGTAATGATGAGCAAACTGGATGGGGCTCATAAAAGTGGTTCGTAAAGTCTTCTACCAAACTTAGCCATCACTATTTTTTTGAAGCAGGAAGGCATTCATTCAGAGATGATTTAATACAACATCTTCCTCCCGCCAATGAAGAGACTTAGGCTTAGTGCTAGAGCTGGGTCTAGAACCCAGTTCTCCCGTTCCCTGGGCTCGCTTCCTCCTAGACGACGGAAGCAAAGTAGCTGGATGTCTCACAGAAGTCTGAACAAAATGGGTTATATTCTTTGGGGCACTGACTCAGTCACTTATCCTGTAGAGAGACATAGTTTTCTTGGTACATACTCTTCTTCCTTAAGATCACTTCTGTAGACTTCCCAGAGAACACATTCATTCTACTGAGTCATTCTTGCTTGCAGCTCAATGAGTCAGAATCTTATCTATCCCCATCAGAAGTTCAAGTTGTTGTCAGGAACAAGATGAAATGAAAAAGAGACACGGATGCACAGAGAGGCCATCACTTGCTTATCCTTGGGGCATAAAGCAATTTGAATAAAGGAGCACTAAAGAAGGACACAATCATTAATTTCACTGCAGTATTGGTGCCTGCTGTGGAAATAAAATGGTAACACAAACACACAGAGTATCATCTGTGGGGCACAGTGGCCGAGGGCTGGTATTTGCGAGGTGTAGTGGGGAGAGTTAGGGTATCTGACGGGAAGATAGATGACCTGGACTCTTGAATCCATACTGCTAAGCACTGTGACCTTAGACATGTCCTTTAAGCTCAAGGAACCTGAGGTCTTATCTGTAAAGTGAAGAATGACACTAGCACTGCGAGCCTCCCAGAACTGGGTCAGGTTCAAATGCGACGTAGGGACGATGTGGGCCTTCAATGAGATAAGGAATCTAAAGCCCCGGGTCAGGGCCAGATGGCCAGCCGAGCCCAGTAAAGATCAGCAATTACTGTTATTGCTGTTGTAATTACGGTGGTCAGCGCTCANTTTCTTTACTTAAAGCCCCCCCCCCCCCCGCGGGAAGTGATGAGCTTTGGCACAAAAAGGGAGCACAGGTTCCTAAGAGAGGGGGTAAAACATGCGGAAAGGAAAAGCAAGGTGAGAGGCCACACAGCGTGGTGCTGAAGAGCGTGGGTTCTGGGCCCCTGGGACCGGAGCGACAAGCTGGGCTCTGCTTCGGAAGGCACCAGCAGGCGTCAGGCCGAGACCCAAGCCACGCCTCGGTCTGCTCCTTCACAAACTGCGAGCCGGGGCCCTACCGCCCGCCACCGTCGCGAGGGCTAAATGAGGTGGCTCCCAGCGCGCGGCAAGTGCCTGGCGCAGAAACTTGTTACAGTGAGACGATATACATCAAAGCACGTTCGTAAACCCTAAAGTGATATAAACATGTAAGAAATTATTATAACAAGGACAAAATTCTATGCAAAACACCAATGCTTAGCTAATTGCTTAAGTGTTATGGGAAAATTCATTATACTGTCCAAATGTAAAACACGCTCATTTACGGCAGTTTCCCCTCCAGCTGTGCCAGTGATGAGGTGGGGAATACTCGAAGGTTTCTTTTAAACACAGCTGCTTTATGTATTATTGTCAATTTTCTCCATTCTTTTCGATTTGATCATTTGGACTCTCTCTTTTATGCTTCTAAAATGGTCAGAATAGCAGACATTTGGTGAAGGTAACTTGCAAATGTGGAAGCAAGCACTTTAAAGTGAGTTAGAATCCACGTGAGCTCCTTTTCTCCAAAAGCCCATGGTGTGTTCCAGATAGGTGCTTTGAAATCATTAGCATTAATATATGGGATATCGCAGAAAGGAAACTTAATTTGCCTTCAAATGTATTTTGGGAATATATTTTTAGAAACAACTACTATTGTAAGGAAAGATAGGAAATGCATTTTATGATAATTAATATTTTGGAGGAAACAGAGGGATCTAGATAAACAATTATCTTTTTTTTAAAGATTTTATTTTTAAGTAATCTCTACACCCAACACGGGGCTCGAACTCACAACCCTGAGATCAAGAGTCCTGTACTCTACTGACTGAGCCAGCCAGGCGCCGCTAGATAAACAATTATTTTAATAGTCGTAATGTAATACCAGAGAAATCTCAGTGAAATATGTACAGATACATAGATAGTTACACTTGAATAATTTCGAGATCTCTTTGGTTCAACCTTATTGTAGATCTTGTAATGAAAGAATTTATCATTAAATGTACCCAGATCACATTAGTCTAAACTAACCAAACTAGAAACTCTTTCTACAGCCTCTCAGGCAGATGCTTTCTCCTGCCTGCAGTCCTTCCACTGACAAAGCAGTCAGTTCCAGCTGCATTGTTAGAAACGGTTGCTTTAAGCAGAGTGGTCAGAAGTGACGATGGCACTTCTTTTTAAAGATTTTATTAATTTATTTGACAGATAGAGGAAGAGAGAGAGAAAGCCCAGGCACAAGGAGGGGGAGCAGCAGGCAGAGGGAGAAGGAGGGTCCCCGCTGAGCAGGGAGCCCAATGAGAGACTCAGTCCCAGGACCCTGGGATCATGACCTGAGCTGAAGGCAGCCACCTAACTGAGCCACCCAGAAAAAGAGGCGCCTCTTTTTCTTTAAGATTTATTTATTTATTTGAGGGGGGAAGGGGCTGAGGGAGAAGGAGAAAGAGTCTTAAGCAGACTCCGCACTGAGTGTGGAGCCTGACGGGGGGGCTTGATCTCACAACCATGAGATGGTCACCTGAGCTGAAACCGAGAGCCCACGCTTCACCGACTGAGCCACCCAGGAACCCCTATGCTGGCATTTCTATGGAGCAGGGCTTGAAGGTTGCAGACTGGTTGGGAAGAGGGATTAGAAGGCTTGTCTTGAAATTGCATTTGCCTAGCAAGCACATGCTTTTTACCTGGAGTGTGTGTTTACTTCACATAGTTTGGGAGTGGGAAAAAGTTAGGAAGATCAAAGGAGACTAAACCATGCATTAGCACCTCTAATGCTCCCAGAAACTTCCATCTTCCCAGTTCTGCCCTTGGCTGCATGCCACACATGTTTGATTTGTAGATAGTCACAGTAGAATGCCAAATGGCAGGGGATTTTTTATGTTAAAACTAGGTTATACTAAAAAAAACATTTGCTAAATCATCATGATTTCAATAAATCAACTGTGCTGAGGAGATTCCAAAGAGGAGGAGGGTGAATTCAAGTAGCAAGAGATATTGTCAATCAAAATTAATTAAGAAATTACATATCAATCAATAATCTTCTAAAAAGTCTTGTAATGACCTCTGTTACTCTGTTTAAGCATAAATAAGATAATCAACCATGTTACCTATCTGGAGATTAGATCTTTTCCAATTAACTTGACTTAATTAACTCTCTAAGGTGTTGAACTTTCAATGCCTCAGACACTGTACTTGCAGGTTATTACAATTGGAGTATTTGCTGAACTTACTGTTATTTTTATCATCACTAGACAAATGGAATTCAAAACTTAAATTCACGTGTGTGTGGGATAGAGAGTTTTAAGGTGAAAAAATAGGACCTTATTTAGACAATTGAAATAAGTAAAATTGAAAGACTCCTGAGGCCAATCTTTGTTCCCTCATTAAAAATTTTAGGAAGTCAGCTAGCTTCCGGTAACCGTATGGGGCCATTTCAAGTGACCAGTCTTAATCATTCCTCTATGTATTTCCCTTCCTTCCCATCTCATAGAGACAGTGCCAATAGATGGGAAAGCTCGCAGCTTCCTCTCACCATTTCCATCTGCCCTGTTGTCCTTTCCACCTGCCTCCCAAGCAGGTGGAGGCATGGCTCTGCCCTTTATTGAAGGCTCACCCCTTCGCTTTGCTTTGGCTTTGGCTCCCATCACCATCTCCTCCGCAGGGACCTTGCTCCATCAGACAGCCCGCATCTCCCTGGATCCTCGACTCCACTCTCTCCACCGGCTCCTTCTCTTCGGCTAATACAAAGGCTCGGGTCTCCCTCATCTAACAATGAATGAATGATACCCTCCTTTCACCGTCCCAGTTTAACCCTGTTTCTCTACTTCTTGAAAGACATCTCTATACTCCCTGCATTCCCCTTCCTCAACAGTCAGTCATGCCTCCTCTGACTGGAGTTTGGCTTCTGATCCCATGACCACTTCTCAGGCCTAATCGTGTTTTTTCAATTGAGGTGAAATTCCCATTAACATAAAGTTAACCATTTCAAACTGTACAATCCAGTGGCATTTAGTACATTCACACGTACAACCATCGCCTCTAGTTCCAGAATATTTTCCATTACCCTAAAAGGAGATCCTGTACGTATTAATCAGTCACTATTCTTTCCCCCTCAGCCCCTGGCAACCAATAACCCGCTTTCTGTCTCTATGGATTTGCCTATTCTAGACATTTCTTTTTTTTAAATTTTTTATTATGTTATGCTAGTCACCATACAGCACATCGTTAGGTTTTGATGTAGTGTTCCATGCTTCGTTGTTTGCGTGTCCTTATAAATAGGATCGTACAACATGTGGTCTTTTCTTGACTGGCTTCTTAGAGTGATTTTGTCAAGGTTCCTCCACACTGTAACACAGATCAGTGCTTTGTTACTTTTGAAGATTAAATAATATTCCACTGCACGGATATACCACTTTCTGCTTATCTGTTCGTAAGCTGATGGGTATTTAGGTTGATCCAAACTTAGGGTTGGTTCTCATCTTATTTGACCTTTTGGAGACATGTGATACTGCCTACCTCATAAATCCTTTCTTTCCTTGACTTCTGATATGAACCACTCTTACAGCTTCTCTGACTGTTCTCTTCACATCCTCCTCTCATGGGCCCCTTCAGTGAAGGGGCTCCCCTGAGACTGGCCTTTGTCCTCTTCTCGCATTCTCTGTGCCCCTTGCCCACACTACCAACTACCAATGGCCCCTGTGAAAACGTCATCTGTTTCTAGTACAGATCAAGGGATGCTATTCTCAGGATGTGAAGCAGAGTGAAATGGGAATACTGGGGACCCCACTATGCACACTGTGTTTAGGGTAGCTGCAGAACGGTTTATGCTGTCTCCCAAGCTCCCACCACCCAAAAAAAGCCAAATCCCTCTCATGATACCCTCCCTGCCACTGGCCCAGTTTCAACCCTTCAAACTACAGATGCACAATATCGATTCGGTGGGGGAAGATGTCAAAGAACACATGTCATGTGGACAGAACAATTGCTTGACTCAATTTTTCATTTTTCAATCTATTGCTTTGTTGTCAGACAGCTTCAGTGCAAAGTTTTAGCAGCAGGAGGAAGGTTCCATTTCAGCAACTCATGCTTCTGTTATTTTCTCTTTTCCCCACCTCAAACTGACTCACCTTTGGCTAAAAGAAATATATAATCGGCAAATATTGACTCGAAAGACTACGCAATTTACATCTTAATGCAGAGTAATAAGTCTCATTATAGTTCTCTCGGGAACTACAGACCTGGCATGGTGTTGTTTTTTTTTTTTTTTTTTTTGCTTTCAGTCTAACACTATTTTCGCTTTGTGATTCTAGCAAGTAACAAAGATCGGTGCTTCAGGTTTTGCAGGGTAGAGCTGGGCACTGTTCTATCAACAGGGTCTCTTTTAGCTTCAGTCGTTCCCCAGGGGCTGAAAAGAACAAGAGTCGTTAGGAGGCTGTCAGTGTTTCAAGAGAAGTATTTCTGTTGTTATTAATAAAACTAACCAGAAACCATTCATTCAACATTTACCAAGCATTTACTGAGTGTCTATTGTGTGTTCCCGTAGCCCTCTTGGCATGCGTCCCTAGGATTGCAATTAACACATTGAATAGAAATTCTGTTAACTTTTCTATTTCTCCTCTTTACACTGTGAGCTTCTCGGGGTAAGAACCATGTCTTGTTGATTACTGTATCTCCTGTGCCTGGCTAAGAAGTATTCATTCATTCATTCATTCATTCAAGAAATCAATACCTAGTTACTGAGTGCCTACCATGTGCCTGACATTGTTCTTTGCGCTGGAGATTCAGCGATGAATAAAACAGATAAAAGAAAAAAGCCCTGACTCTTCTGGTGTTTACATTCTCAGTGTGTGTGTGGGGAAGGGGGAGTAGAAAATAAGCAAGAAAGCAAAATATGTAGCATGTTAAATTAGGGCAAGAGCTATGGATAAAAATGAAGGGGGTAGAGAGTGTGGGGCAGAGGAAGGTTGCAGTTTTATTTATTTATTTAAGACTTATTTCTTTATTTTAAATAAATAAATAAATTTTATTAATTTATGTAGAAGGGGCAGAGGGAGAAGGAGAGAAGCAGACTTCCCGCTGAGCTCGGAGCCCAATGTGGGGTTCAATCCTGGACCCTGAGATCATGACCTGAGCCAAAATCAAGAGTCGCATACTTAACCGACTGAGCCACCCAGGCACTCCAGGTTATAATTTTCAATAGAGTTATCAGGGAAGGTCTTACTGAGAAGGTGACATTTGAGCAGAGACCAGAAAGAAGGGCAAGAGGAAGCCGTGTGGATATCTGTGGGAAAGGTATTCCAGGCAGAGGCAACAAGCATAGAAAGTCTTAGAGGTGATTATAGAAACCTGAGTTTTCCTCTAAAGGAGATAGGAAGCCATTAGAGGGGAGTGAAGGATTAGGAGGTCCACTGGGCTATGCAAATTTTAAGACGGCCACCAGACACCCGAGGGAATATTGAGCAGGCAGGTGGATGTGTGAGCCCAGAGTTTAGGGGAGAGGTCTAGAACGGAGAGAGAGATTTGGGAGTGGTTGGCATACAGATGGTCTTTAAAGCCATGAGATTTAGGGCACCTGGGTGGCTCAAGTCAGTGAAGGTCTGCCTTTGGCTCAGGTCATGATCCCAGAATCTTGGGACTGAGCCCCACATCGGGCTCCCTGCTCAGCAGAGAGCCTGCTTCTCCCTGCGCTGCTGCCCCCCACTCGTGCTCACTCTCTGTCAAATAAATAAACAAAATCTTTAATAAAAAAATAAAGCTGTGAGATCGGAGGACAGTGGCACAGGGAGGAGTGCAGGTAGAGTGCAGATACAGGATGGAGGGAAGAGGCGAGCCAGCACGGGAGATTGAGAAGGAATGGCTGCTCGGGAAGAGGCAAGTCAGGAGACTTGGAGTTGATCATTGGGTTGGACAAAGCAAAGGTCATCAGTGGCCTTGACAAAAGCCTTTCCAGTGGAAGGGAAGAGCTGATACGAGTGGAGAACGAGGGGAGAGAGAGTGTACATGTGCGTACAGGCAATGTTTTTGAGGTGTTTTTACTATGGGGGGGCAGAGAAAGCAGGTGGCTGCTAGAAGAATGGTTTTGCTTTAACTGGGAGAAACTGTGACGTGTGTAGGCTGATGGAAATGATCCCGCCGAGAAAAGAAAACCAATGACACAGGAGGGAGAGAGGAGAATAATGACCTAAGGTCCTTGACTAGTAGGTGAGAAGGGGGAAGTGTGCATGAATGAGTAACTCTCACCAGCAGCCCCCAGAAGAACTTCCAATACTAGTTGTTTGCATCCTTAAAATGGGACTAGTGGAACGTTCTAAAGTGGAAACTCCAAGAGGGCAGAGGCATTCGTGTGGTTTGTCCTCTGCTGTAGTCCTGGCGCCTAGAACCGGGCCTGGCGTGCATGGGAAGAGCCTCATGGGTATTTGTTGAAGGAATGACTAACTCGCTTCTAATTATTGATTGAAAGGCCTCAGGGCTTCAAGATGGGTAAAAGAGTCCTCCGGACCTCTGGCGATTAAGTGGAATGTATCTTACCATCAGAAGCTTGATCTTCAGGAACATACCATATGTTCTCAATATATATTGTCACTTTTATGCATGACCTAAAAGGGCCACGCAAGCGGACGTGTGGGAGACCCATAAGGCACCGCCAAAACTGTCCTAAACATGCCTCATGTCTATATTCATGACCTAGAAAATGATGGTTTGGGAGGCCACGGCCCCTGCTGAGGAACGGTTCAGAAGTGTTCTATACGCATGTGTGAAATCAAAGTTGCAGCCTGAAGCTGTCGGGAGACGGGGGATGTTTCATTCTTTGAGTAAAGTGGAAAATCACCTCCTTCTAATTAAAAACAACTGGTGATGGAGAGTTTTCGATTCTTAGCGCAAGATGTGTTATAATGGCTTTTTTCTTTAATTAATTCTCAAAGCCAATGGCTGAAATAGGAGAGGATTACCAGCTCCTAAAATTACTTTGGGAAGGTCCTGAAAACAAGCTCCTGGGAGGAGGAGGCTTCAGAACATAAAAGAGACATTCCGAACAAAATGCATATTCAATTCAATGGATAATTTGCTCCCAAGCCATCTTCCTACATTTTGATGTTTTGTGCCAGGCGCGGGGACACACACATGAGTAACGCGGAGGTCTCCGCCCGGAGGGAGTTCGTGGTCTAACAGTGGGGACTACCCAGGAGCCCAGAGATTCGGAGAGCAGCGTTGTGAAGGAGTCTCGAGGAAAATCACCTAATCCACTTGAGGAGGGAGGTCAAGGAAGATTTGTTTGCATTTTATGGAAAATGTTAAATGTATCCAAAAGTACAAAGAAACGTACACCAAACCCCTGTATACCCATAGCCCAGCTTCAACATGACCGTTGCCAACCTTCTTTCCTTCATTCCCTTCCCCTCGTTTTCTTCCTAAAGTATTTCAAACCATATTACAGACATTCTATCATTTCACCTATAAATACTTTATTATGTTTCTGTAACTTATTATAAGGACTTAAAAAGAAAACATAACCACTATCACACTTCATGCAGCTAACAGTGAGGAAGGCTTCTTGAGGACATGTACGTGTAAGCCAGGGGAAGGCAGAGGGCACAGCTGGGCCAAGGGGATGAGAAGGCCTTGAGAAGGCCAAGAGAGAGCCTAACCCGGCTTTTGGGGAAAACCACAGTAGTTCGGGGACTGGAGCATGGGGTGACCTTGGCCCTGGCCAAGCCTCTCATTCATACTATCTTGCTTAATCTTCACAACAACGAAACTACAATAGGTACACATAATTCACTCCAGACAAGAGAAGGAGGCTTTGAGATATTAAATAAATGGCCTATGGATCATCCTGCGGCTAAACAAATAAAAGAGCTGGATTGGGAAACCGGGTCCTTCAGAGGCCCTGGGTACCTAACCGCTGCGCCACCCGACCCGCACAGATGTTTACGATTATCCACATCTTCACGCGTTTGCCCCTTCCATCTCGTTCTACGCGAGCTCTACACAACTTTACCAATTCATGGTTAGCTGCTTTGCTTCTTAAAACGGTTAAAATGAGGTGTTTTTCTAGTGGGAGGGGGGAGGAGGCAAGGTTTAGTTGGGTTTAAAGCAGTGGAAATTCACAGCAAGACGCACGCTTGTAATATATGAATCTTTTGTACTTCAAGCAACACGAATTTAACTGAGTCATCTGCTGTCACTGGATAGTAGCATACCCTAATTGCAAGAAAAGCATCTACAAGGAAAAAACAGTCTCCTGAGTGCTGAACTTGCAAAGCTACAGTGGCAAAGCCACAGTGAGCCCCACAGACGTCAGAAGCCCCTCAATTGCCTTCTTGAGAAAATCCGGTATTTGCTGATGCAGATATCCTAAGGTAAGAAAAGGCTAATTATGATGTTTTTATGAGAACTGAATTTTGTATTTAATTAACAGATTAAGTTATTCCTTGTTGCTAACAGGCTGTGTTCTCAATGAAACCAAATATTATGACAATTGCCAAGTTTATTAGATAGTCTATTGTATGAATGCTAAAAGTCTATTTTACTGAGTTCCCTGACTCCCTCCCATTGGTTTCTGCCTCAAGCCCAGGTTTCAGGTATCACAATTTACCTGCCATTTTAGTTTGGCAGTTCTGGAATTCTCTAAGAATGCATTTACTTTCAGGTTTCTGCTTTACAAAGTGACTCTCCAATGCCTGGCAACCTACCGCTGTTGGTTGCATTCACAGAATTTTCCCCACACTTCAATTATTTATTTTTTTAAGATTTATTGATTTATTTATTTGAAAGAGCGCGTGTGCATGAGCGGGCGAGTGGAGGGGGGGTTGGGGAAGAAGGAAAGGGAGAGAGAGAATCTCAAGCATACTCCCTCCCGAGCATGGAGCCCGATGTGGGGCTCGATCCCAGGACCCCAAGATCGTGACCTGAGCTGAAATCAAGAATTGGATGCTTCGCCGACTGAGCCACCCAGGTGCCCCCGACACTTCAATTATGCAGCAAAAGAATCAAGAACAAGAGGGCAGAGCATGGCTGAGCCCCTGCCTCTCTCCACCGTGCCCCAGCAGGACGTGGTAGCTGGGGACGTGCTCTCTGGCCCCAGACCGGCACGGGTTCTTGTTCCAGCCCCACCACGGCCCACATGTGGCACTATGGGAAAGCACGTGCGAGCAGAGCATGGCGGTTGCATGTCAATCTTTTCGCCCAGGCTACCTGCATTTGACACCCAGTTCAACTCCTTCCTCACTGGGCATGCTATATAAATGGCATCACATCTCCCTGCCTCGACTTCCTCGGCTGCAGGGGGGGGTGATAATCACAGTGTCTACCCCCATGGAGTTGTGACCAGGGGCCACTGAGTGCCTGGCAAATACACGTTAGCTTCTATTCGTTTCCAAGGTCCCACGTCAGAGCGGAGAGAGTATTTTGTGATTGTTGAAAACCTAAAAGGCTACAAAAGTCTACTCTACAAATAGTGAAACAAATCAGATCTCTCTTTGCTCGGTGGAGGGGGAGCCTTGCAAATTCTTCACAGGAGCGGCCCCAACAAGGCTGTGAGGGCCAGCTTATGGAGACGCCCATCAGGACGATATCTCAGTGGTTCCCGAGGCGGCCAGACCCCTAGAGCTTTCAGACCAACATCTGTACTTTCACAGTTAGAGTATCGTGCTTTCAGAGGAGAGTCCCATAAAATCAGCCTATCTCTCCAGCCCTGGGAAACTCCCTGAATTGGGGGGCAGGTCTTGCGGTTAGGGGGACTGCAGACTGCAGCCATGATGTCAGCAGCCTCGTGAAGGGACCCTTTCAGATACTCCAGTGGTAGGAAGAGCCCCCCGAATACATTTTAAAACTTGATTTGAAATAAAAAGTCTCCTTCGTCCACAGAACAGAGGTTGACAGCCTTGTTAGAGCCAAGTGCCACCTGCACATTAAGCAGAGCCGAAAGGGAATTTACCTATTCCTAATCTGGGCTGAGGGGAAAGAGACGAGGGATCAGCAAAAAGAAAGAGAAAAGGCAAAATGATGAGAAAGGGAAGGAGCCGAGGAGGGGAGGAAGTAAAGCTGGTCCTGAAGCCGGGTGGGGAAGATCCTGGCCACAGAGATGGTCCAAGAAGCCACACTGGGACACGAGCTGCAGAGTGTTGGGAAGCACGTCCGCTTCAGGGCAAGAAAAACCCCTTAAATTTCATGTAATCAAACCTGACCGTGTTCGAGATGGAAACACCGAGGCCCGCCTGCTCACGGCCACATAGGGAGTCGGGGGGAGAGCTGGGGCAGGAACCCTGGCCACCCGCCTTCCTGCCTGGAGATCTGGAAATTTCTGCCCCTCCTGAGTGGAAGTTTTATTTGGAAATGGGTAACTATTGTCCTCCTAGAATGTCTACGATGAGCTGCAGGTACACTCATGCCACTTCCCGCCCGAGAGGTGTGGACTGGGTCCTTTGGGAGGCCAGGAGGTGGACGAGGGCTCGACTGGAGGCCTGGAAATAATAATCAAGGACCCCTACTGACCTGAGAGCAGCAAAGGAAGCCCTGAATCTTCCGCAACTTTATCAGAACACATTAAAAATGAAAATTGCGATTTCTTCTGAGAAAATATTGCTGTTTTCTAGTTTTATTAAAGGGCAACTTGCTCTTTCCTGCCACGCATGCTGG
Organism: Ailuropoda melanoleuca; assembly: GCF_002007445.2. Classification (NCBI taxonomy): domain Eukaryota; kingdom Metazoa; phylum Chordata; class Mammalia; order Carnivora; family Ursidae; genus Ailuropoda; species Ailuropoda melanoleuca. The sequence goes on along the minus strand of NC_048238.1, from coordinate 107,199,936 downwards.
TGCCACGGAGTGATGCTTTGTCCCATTAGTACTCAGTGACCTGGGAGAAGAAAAAGACGAAGCTCCTTTCAAAGCGGCCTGGAAGGATTCCCTGGAGATGCAGATGCAAGCCAGGGATCCTCAAAACTGTTCAGAGTAATTTCACAATGTAGACTAAAGCAAATATATTCTGCCGCTGGCTAGAATCACGTCCTCATGGCACCCACAAAGACATCTCTCCAATGGACTTACCGACCACCCATCTAGTCTCTGAATTTCCTTTCTCCACTACTGAGCAACCCGGACCCACACAGAAACACCCTCTCCATCTGGTCCAGGCCTTTGGCTCTGAAGATTTAGTTCATCTTTATGAATTTCAGGGCTATCTTACAGTACAAACAAGATCACTATCAATTTGTTTGATGTCCCCTGCAAGCAGCTATAGGACATTATTAATTCTCTCCCAAGACCTTTCCCCTCTCACTCTAAGGGATATAAACAGAGTTATTCTAAACCATTTGCTGTGTTTTGACATTCTTTTCAGAATAATTACCCAAACGCATCCACAAGAGTAAAGGAGGACATAAAAGATAAGACTGCCAGGGTTTAAGTCAAAGATCAGTTAAAATATCCAGCACTTGTCAAAAATAATATTTAGAAAAAAAGGACTCCTAGAAAATATTTTTGTGCTCATTTCCACTAGACTGTAAAGGTCAATGGGCCAGACCCCACGTGGGGAAGTAGGTTCAGAATAGAGAGCGAGGCATCCAGTTGTATACGAATAAAAGAATGGAATGCATCAAGAAGTACATTTTTCTTTTGATGAAACCATAAAAAAATAAAGTGTCCCAAAGATAATAGAGTTGGAGCAGTGAGTTTCACACCACATGACAGAAGTCCCTAAACAACTTCACCGTAAGAAACTCGATTAGAGGAATTGCTCCAGCCCCTCCAATTTGCCTGCTAGTGGGTACTGGGGGACGGAGCCAGTTCAGAAGCAGGGCGCTACATTTAACCCTAAACGATCAGGCTCTAGGCCTGAGCTCTGAACCAGGGATAATGGGGGAAATGGGGATCGGATGATGCTTAGGGCTGGGGTGTGCGGTGCCTCAGAGGACATGCCCCACCCTCTCCACTAGCCCTGAGAGGTACCCTGGGCAGCAGAGGTGGTGGGTGGGAGGAGGGCTTCTCCGAGTTCAGAAAGAGTACTCCAGTTCTTGGTTCCACCCTTTGCCAATTTCTCGTTCAAGTTTCCAAGGTCCGTCTTGCAGAGATTTCACCCTCGGAAGTGCAGTCGATTGGTATTTCTTTCTTGAATAAAGAGATTTTCAAAAACAGAGCGATTTTATAGGCTACTGCTGTGGACTGACCGGTATCTCCCCGAAAGGCAGGTGAAGTCTTAACCCCTCCTACCTATGAGGGCAACCTCATTTGGAAACAGAGTCTTTGCGGACATAACCAATTTAAGATGGGGCCTTATTGGATTAGTGTGGCCCCTCATCCAGTGACTGGTGTCCTTTATGAGACAAAGGGAATGTAGACACAGAGATGCAGGCGCACAGAAGAGAAGGCCGTGTGAAGGGGCAGACAGAGGTTGGCGTGACAGATCTGCAAGCCAAAGATGCTGGCAACACCAGAAGCTGGAGGAGGCAGGTGTTTATCTTCCCCGAAAGCTTTCAGAGGAGCACACCCCTGCCAACACCTTGATTTCAGACTTCTAGCCTCCAGAGCTGGGACACAATGCATTTCTGTCGTGTAAAGGACACCGAGTTTGGGGCAGTTTGTTACAACAGCCCTGGGAAACGAATACGGACACTCTTGCCTTAAGGAACAACGTTAGTCTCCCCTTGAACAAAAATTAGTTTGCCTTTTTTGCTTATATGAAGAACGGAATGCTAATACTAATCTACTCTGGATGGGTACCCAAAATGGGTAACTACACCACTTTTCTATTTCCTTTTCTTTTTAAAGATTTATTTATTTATTTATTTGAGAGAGAGAGAGACAGAGACAGAGAGAGACAGAGAGAGTGCAAACAAGTGGGGAGAGGGGCAGAGGGAGAGAGAATCTCAAGCAGACTCCCTGCAGAGCATGGAGCCTGATGCAGGGCTCGATCCCATTACCTTGAGATCACTGCCCGAGCCAAAAGCATCAGTTGGATGCTTAACCGACTGAGCCCCCCAGGCGCCCCAACTATACCATTTTTCAGGAACACTAGGGTGAAGCTTTAATTATGCTATACTTTACTCATACTAAACTATAGATAACCACTGCACAGACTGGACATTCAAACTAAAGTATTTATCGTTTGCTAAATTAATGCCACAGGCCTCACTGATTTATCATTTCTATATTGCTCTGCTTCTTTAGACTTCTAGTTTCTACATTTCCCTCTTTGCTCACTTTGGAACAAGAGAACAACTCCCAGAAGACAGTTACCCGCATGGAGTCGATCGCAAAAACCACCTCGAACTTCTGAAACAGATCTTCAGTGATAGAGTCCCAAACACCTATTATTTCCTTTAAAAATGTATCTGTCCGTTAACATCCAATAGCTCACATCACTATTCCAATAGATTTGCATTTTCTATTGCTGTTGATAAAAGAATGTGCTCATCTATTTCACACGTTACAACTAAAAATTGGAAAGTAATATTTAGTATATCACTTTATAGCCAATAGACCCCAGAATTCTGTGATTGTTATCTGGTTGTTATTTGAAATGCATTTAAATACACACGCACCACCTTATCTTTTATCTCGCAGCCAAGAAGCTAGCTTTACTATTCAGTATAACTTTTTGTGTTAGGAAACCAAAGAACCTGATTGACCTGGTTAAGTGGCTTGATCAGTGGCTTTTCCACAGATGAAAACATTGCCCAAACTCTGCACATGAAGCGTATGTTCTTTTTTTAAAGACTTTAGAGATAAGGAGAGAGGGAGGGAGAGAATCTCAAGGAGACTCCCCACTGAGTGCAGAGACTGACTCCGGGCTCGATCGCACGACCCTGAGATCATGACCTGAGCCGAAATCAAGAGCCAGATGTTCAATCGGCTAAGCCACACAGGCGCCCCATGAAGCACATGTTCTTACACAGAGTGGATGTGATATCGGAGTTCTTAACTGATGGCTTCCATCAGGTTTCTATAGAATTAGCTCTACACAAAGCTGTAATCAATGAAGGCTCCCAAGGTCATATCTGATCCAATGCATCTCCTCCACCTGCTTGCTGGGGAGTTTCCCTGACCTGAAACTCCGGCATGTTAATCATCGTTCAAGGTTAAATATCTAACACAGAGATGTTCATCCAGAAGTCTCCCATTAAATAAGAACATCTTACCAGAGAGGGTAAGGAAGATGCTGAGTCGTATACACTCCAGCCTTCTCTTGTTCACATATTAGGGTGAATTTGTTTACCTATCCTATATTTCACATTTCACATACCTATCACATATTTCACATTTCAGAATCCAGAGAGAACTTTTTTGTGAAGGACGAGATCCAGGAATGGGGGCGGGAGTGGAAAGGACACCCGGCGGGTCCTGGATGATGATACTGAGGGTGAAAATAGAGGTACAGCTAGTAATAAACTGACAACTTCTCTGCTAGAATGGTCCAGCATTCAATTTGCTCACCAGAACTCCACCTCTGCCCTTGCCACAGGCTTGCCTGCTGCGCCTGGAATCTGATGTTACAATACAGAGCTGTATTCCAAAGGCACTACAGAATAACGCAAAGATCAAGACCTTACGCTCTTGCGGTGAAACTGATTGAGATTTGAGTTCTGTCTCTGCTGTTTATTGGCTGTGCGACCCAGGGCAAGTTACTCGACCTCTCTGAACATTCAGTTTTTAATCTGTAAAATGTGAACGATGAAACTTCCCTAATAAAGTTGTTATGAGGATTAAATGACTTAATGCTTAATACATTGTCTTGCACATAGCAAGCAATAAATAAATATGAGCTGTTATTAATAAGCCCAAACCAAGCAAATTAGCATTTGTTTCTCTGGGTCAGTCACTGAATGGTGGATCAAATAGTTGATTAATTGATCCAGTTCAGCCCCTGAGAAGTCTGAAGTAACCTTTCCCTACTTGTGGGCCAGTTATATCACCTTACTAATCAAATAGGGCATTTAGTGGCCTAATTCACTACTGTGAAATGTAACTGCTAGCAATTAGCTACAGGATGGGGAGACAGAATGGATGGCAAGGTTTCAGAAAATTCCAGCAAATATATTTGTGTGGTTGTACCTGGGGAGGAGTGTTATACCTGTGTAGAGGAACCCAAAGATTTTACTGTATTTGCGTTCTTTGATCTCCTGTCCACACTTGGAAAGTATCCTGCAGGACTCTGAGCTAGCTTGGCTTCCAGATGGTTGGATTCCTTCCCCTTCTAGCCCATGCAGACCTAGAAACATTATGGAGACTTTCTATTTCCTTATTAAGGTAAATGATCTTCTGAGACAAAACCCTCGAGTAGCTCCAGGAAAGGTCCAACTGAGATACCAAAATGTTTGGTATTCAAAGCCAAGAATGTCAATGCTGAGGAATAAACTAACACACACACATCCAGAGGAAGGCAACCAGCTTGGGGAAATGTCTAGAGGTCAGGGACAGTGGGCTCCAAGTATTCGAAGGGTTCTCAAATGGAAGAGGGAGTAGAACAGCTCTGATTTATTCCAATGGGACCAGTAGGCAGAAGGGCTTGGGAGACAGATTTGATGAGACTAGGTTGTCCCAACATGTAGTGACCCCCCCCATTGATGAAGATGACTAAATAGAGGCTGGCTGACCAAATCTTAGGGAGTCTGGAGAAAGAATGTGTTCCTTTGGAAGCTACGGGTCTAGATGACAGCTAAGTGTCCTTCTACCTGTAAGATGACATTACCCAGTGATTCTATAAACAGCCAGAGAATTCACATCTATTATTTCATTATTTCAGGAGGATTCCACTAGGTTTTAAGTCACCTTATGGATAATTCTCCTGCCCTCCCAACAATGATGAACTAATCACAAAGATAGGTTCAACTTATTTTATATCTATTAAGGCACAGTTACTCATTCCAGTCTAAATTACTTCTTAAAACAAGTAAATAGTCTGTAACTAGTACTGGGATTATACAAAGAGTATAAGCTATTTGCAGATATGTGCAGTCAGAGGAAGAAAAATATGCCCTAATAAAATGACAGCTCATAAGTTTCAACATTAAAAACCCTGATTTAATTTTATAATCCATCCTTATGAAGTCACTGAAGATTTGTAAGCCTTTGCCTAATGACGATCTACGGTATAATGGCCATAGTACTCTGAGGATGGAGGGGCAATGTACCTCGAAAAACATTTCAAAATCCATTTAATTATATCAGGCCCAATGACAAGCATTTATGAATGCACACATCAAAAACTGGAGGTGTGATTTGGGGTCACATATCATCGGCTGAGTAGCAGAAACAAAGCTAAGTAAATTTCTGCTTGGCTTCCCAAATTAACGGGATTGACTCAGTTTAATTCAAGTTTTGGTTTCCTCAAGGAGTAAACCTATGGTGCAGTACGATTTCAGCTGAATTAATTGCCTAATTTCTAATACCGAGTCCCTATAACTTTTCAAAGCGAGTAGATATGCCATATGTATTTCTGTGGAGACCCACTGCAGACAACAGAGTCTCTGCTGTTCATCCAAGCAAAGAGGATGGGTCCGACAGCATCCTGCACTTCCCACACACTGCTGTTTGCACCTTAGGTGTTATAAACTGAATACTAATTAGGTTTTAACACTTGTAATTAGATGGTTATTCACGCTGTTGTAATGTACTTTCCCTTTCCAAACTTGGTTTCATAGTTGTCACTTTCCAGCTCATTACCTGAGTTTTGGTGGCATCATTGACGACTTCCTACAGCCTTCACCATTGGTCAATGCTTATTTATTGAGTGAACCAATTCTTCAGAACCCAACCACTTCTGGTTTACTGCCCTAGCCTCCTAACGTGGTCTTGCTTCTTCCATCCTTGATCACTTATAGTCTGTTCTCAACACAGCTACCACAGGGGTTCTCTTAAAACCAAAGTTAGCTCATGGCCTTCCTCTGCAGAGATCCCTCCAGTAACTCAGCAAGTCAATCAGCATAAAAGCCAAAGTCTTGTGTAAGGCCCGAACTAGAAGGTCCTGTACATCCTTGTCCCTCCATTCTTTCTCTGGCTGCCTTTCCCACTACTCTCCCCTTCATTTGCCCTACCCATCAACTAGCCTCCTTACTATCACCACGCCTAGAATACTCCTGCCTTAGAACTTTTGCGCTGGTAAGGTTTTTGCACTACCAGGAATGATCTCCCAGATACGGGCATGATTAACTCCCTCATGCCCTTTCTCAAATATTATCTTGATTAACCTACTTGAAATTACAACCCCCATCTTCATTACCCTGGTCTCTTTTTATATCACATGTAAATCCAATAAAAATGCACAAAATATTTTTTAGAACTACCAAATGCTAATAAAAGAAATTTAAAAACGTAAATAAATGGAGAGACGCACTATGTTCATGGAGTGGAAAACTCTACATAGTGAATATGTCAATGCTCCCCAAACTGATACACAGGTTTAACACAATTCCTATCAAAATCCTAGCAGGATCATTTTGTAGATTGTAGATATGCAAAAGGATTTTTAAAAATATATGGAAAGGTGAAGTCTAGAATAGCCAAAACAATTTTTTATAAAGAAAAACAAAGTGGAGGAATCGTTCTACCTGATTTGAAGACTTATCATAATGCTACAATACTCAAGGCAACATGGTACTGGCAGAGGAATAAATGCTTGGATCAATGGAACAGAATAGAGAACCCAGAAATAGACACAGAGAAGTATGACCGACTGACTTTTAACAAAGAAATACAAGTAATCAATGGAAGAAGGATAGTCTTTTCAACAAATGATGCTGACACAATTGGACATCCATAGGCAAAAAAATAAAATCTAAATCTAAACTTCATATCTTATTATCCTCAAATAGATAATAAATTTAAATATATAATGTTAAGACCATAAAACTTTTAGTAGATAACACAGGAGAAAATTTTTATGACGGGGTTAGGAAATAAGTTATCAGACAGGGCAAAAGTTGGTAAAGCGTGCAACTCGAGCTCAGAGTCATGAGTTCAAACCCCATGTTGGGTGTGGAGCTTACTTATAAGTTAATTAATTAATTAAATGTGTGTTTGAAAAATAAAAAATTATTTCAAAGCAAAAAAATTTTTTTAAAACATATTGAAAATACCAAGTGTTGGCAAATCACTCATACATTGTTGGTGAGAATTTAAAGTATTACTGACCCTCTAGAAATTAGTTTGACAGTTTCTCTTGAAATTAAATATACATTAAACATACAGCCTAGTAATCACATTCATGGGCATTTAGCCCAGAGAAAAGAAAAGGTATATCCACACGAAAACCCAACCTGGAAGCAAAACCCCGTATCTTTCAACAAGTAAATGATGAAACAAACTGGTACATCCATATCACGGAATATTATTCCACAATAAAAAGGAATGAACTATTGACACACACAACAATTTAGATGGATCTGGAGTAATTTACACTGAATGAAGAAATCCAATCTCTAAAAGTTACAGCCTGCATGTATGTATTTTTAAACTTTAATGATGTTCTTTAAAAGACAAAACTAAAACTGTAAAAATGGAGAATGGATCAGAGGTTGCCGGGGATTAAAGGTGGGGTGATGGAACAATTCTGTATTTTGATCGTGGTGATGGTTATATGAATTTACAAATGGTATAAAATTCACAGAGCTATATACCAAAGAGTCAATTCTACTATATGTTAATTCTAAAAAAATAATAATAAAGCCAGATACCAAAGACACTGCACGTTATACATTACTGTATCCGTGTTGTAACTCAATGGAAAAATCAAGAAATTAAGAAGAATACCTGTGCCATATTTTAATGTCTGCATTTTCAATTAAAGTTAAGTGATGAGGGGTGCTGGGCTGGCTCTGTCGGTAGAGCATGTGACTCTTGATCTCAGGGTCATGAGTTCAAGCTCCACACTGGGTACAGAGCCTACTTAAAAAAATAATAATAAAGTGACAAAAAGATATAAAAAGCGAAATACACGGGACTGCGCTAATTGTGTTTTTCCTATTGATTTCCACTTATTACAGTGAGCTGATTGTAATACCTCGAAATATGTTTAGACTTGCTTTTGGCCCAACGTGTTGTCAAAGTTTTAGAATGTTCCAGATGTGCCTGAAAAGAATATGTGTAATATAGTTGTGGATTTTAATATTTTCTACATAGTCTATTAGGTCAAATTTATTTAATGTGTTGTCCAAATATTTCACTATTTTTCTTTAAACTGAGGTGGAGTGTTTGTGTCGTTGTTGTAGAATTCTTCGTGGGCATTTTTTAGGCTGAACGTGAAGGCAGTTTCTTCCAGAAGGACCTGCATTTGCTTCTGCCTAGTGCTTGGGGACATCACCGGTCCAAGACCACCTTCAGCATAGTTCATGGCTTGATATTTCTTTGACAACCCATTAATGCCAAGGCAGACAATGCCAACCCAGGCTCCAATTTCCTATGAGGACAGGCCCATGGCCACAATTCTCAATGACAAGTTTTTCTTCTTTTATGTCTTTCATTTCCCTTACTCTTGTTAACCCTGAAGGAGAGAATACCTTTGGCTCCTACTTTCTACCAGAGTATAATCCTTTGGGGTCCCAGTTTAATATGGGAGAAAGTCTTTTATTAGTCTCTTTCCCTAGGGCAGGCCTTGGGGTTTTGCTTCTGCCCCCCCACCCTGTGAGACCACCATAACCGAAAGTCAAGATCCCCTGGATTGGCAAAACACCTCAGTTCCCATTTCCCTGAGATTTTGACCTGCTGGTACTTGAATAGCCTGTTATTTCTTTCGTGCTTTTGGGCAGTTTGAGCACATTGGTCCTACCCAGTGTCTCACATTTTCATGGAGGTGGGGGGCTCCTGACTAAGCTTAGGTGGAAGTTGCCCCCTCTGCTACAATTTCCCTCTTTATCTCCCTCTCCCTCCCTCTAGACCATGAGTTCCTTTGTGTTCCTCACCCCTTGCTCAGCACCTGATCATTGTAAATAAACACCCAGTACATTCTAGGACAACGAGTTGCCAGAATAACTGGCATATAAACTCTGAGACTAGTCCCTGCAGCTGCAGGGAGAGCAAGGGAGACCTTGGCTAAAACAGACTGCAGCATGTAAATCAAGTTCACGTCTTGGCATTTTGACCTCTGGCACTTTCACCTTAGCCTAACACACTTACTGGCCCATCCTGACTCCTGATACCTTCGTGTCCATTTAGCTGGTGCCTCGTTGACCTAAATTTCTCACCTCCAGGCCTTTCCCTGGTGCCCAATGCCTGACCTCTGTTTGGGAAACCCAGCTCTTCTGTCACCTAAGGGGCAGCCGTTCAGCCACGGCCAGATGGGCATGTGGTGGCTTTGTTCCTCACGCATCGAGTCACGGAAGCAGAAGGATATACAACTAGGAGCCGACTCTGATTCTCTGCCTCGGCTGACGGGATCACGGCATCAAGGACTGGCCTTCTGTATTGGTCGCCTGGAGCTACCATAACAAAGTACCACAGACGGGAAGGCCTAACCAACAGAAATTATTTCCTCACAGTTCTGGGGGCTGGAAGGCTGAGACTGGATTAGGGCCCACCTCGATGACCTCATTTTAACTCCGTCCTCTCTTCAAGACCCTGTCTCCAAATAGAGGCACAGGCTGAGGTACTGGGGGTGAGAATTTCAAAATGTGACGTTCGGGGGGACGCGATTCAGACATAACCACAAGCGTGTAAGAAAACCCAAGATTTCTGTGAGCTGCTCGTGTTACCACACCAGCCTCACCAACACAAATGAGTTGGACTGTCTGCTACCTAGGTTTTGGCAAGAAGCAACCTTACCTTGCACAAGCACGCCATACCATCTGCTTTCTAAGGCAGATCTTATCTGTTATGAGAGAATTGGCAAGCATCAGTGCAAAAGTTTGAGTTCCAAATATTAAATATTTAAATATTAATTTGTTCTTTGAAATGCTTACCAAAGTTATCAGTATGTTCATTACAAGCCTCGTAATTATATTTAATATTCACTAATGAAGTCAACAGGATAGGTTTCTACCCTCAGCTCTTATTTCCCTTTTCCTCCAAGTAGTTCCATAAACCATACGAGACTGTAAATAGTAAATTCGGTGACATGCTTAATTGACAAAATATGGAAAGAATGTTGGTTCCAGTAGCTAAAAATGACATCACATGCTCTGGAGGAAAGACATTTCAGTGGGAAATGATGTAGCAATAATAAAACACACCCATTACATCAAAAGCGGAAGGCATTTGGCTGAGCGAAAATAATTCTCTCACGGCACAGAATCTTTGATGGAGAAATTGACTTTAAGTAGGGCTTAACGTAGAGGGTGTGTGTGTCAGCACTAACAACTGGCATCTCTGTATTTTTATCTCACATTATTCACGGCTTCAAAATAAATATTTTCTGTTTCTTCCTGCATCACAGCAAATAATTAGCATAAACTTCTCAGGCTCCCCGAGGAAATAATGGCTAACACTTTCCGAGCACACGTCTGCCAAGTACTGACTGCATCAGCTCATTTCACCTGCAACTCTGTCCTTCGAGGCAGGTACCATTATTTTCCCGACATTTTTGATGAGAAAGTTGTGGACAGGGGCGCCTGGGTAGCACAGCGGTTAAGCGTCTGCCTTCGGCTCAGGGCGTGATCCCGGCGTTATGGGATCAAGCCCCACATCAGGCTCCTCCACTATGAGCCTGCTTCTTCCTCTCCCACTCCCCCTACTTGTGTTCTCTCTCTCACTGGCTGTCTCTATCTCTGTCGAAAAAATAAAATAAAAAAATCTTTAAAAAAAAAAAAAAAAAGAAAGTTGTGGACAGAGTTTGGGTAATTCTCCCACCGTCGCTCCACTCCAACTCCAAACCCCAACTTCTTAACCTCTGTATTTAACCTCTTCTTGCCCCCCTCATTTCCTCAAGTGTACAATGCATAGTATATAAATAAACACCCGGGGAACGTGGAAGAAATCCTCTACCTGGAAGTATTAGAAAACTGGGGCACCTCAGTTAAGCGGCCAACTCTTGATTTCAGCTCAGGTCACGATCTCAGGGTCCTGGGATTGAGCCCCTCGTCGGATTCCACGTTGGGTGTGGAGCCTGCTTAGGATTCCCTCTCTCCCTCTGCCCCTCCCCCCTGCTTGCATGCAGTACGCGTGCTCTCTCTCTCTCTTCAAAAAAAAATGTATTCCAAGACTACTACAGCTCTGTGCAAATAGGTCTAGAAGCTAATCGGGGGCAAAGCTGACTCTTACCGCCTGCCACGTCCAGGCAGAAAGCGGTTTCACTGTTTGAGTCCTTCATGGACTGGCAAAGCTGCAAGAAGATACTTTATTGTTTGGTAACTTAGTGGCAGTTTCAGGTACTTCCGGTGAGACTGTAAGTCATAACCACTGGAACAAAGGCAAAAGAACGAGGTGCTGTCTGTAGCCTAACTGTTGAAACGACTCCCTGGGAACAGGGAGGTGTGTAGGACCTCTTCTCTTCACTTCTTTGGAAAGAAAGAGGCCCAGTGGTTGGCTGTGAACCGAAGATGTGCCAAAATGCAGAGTACGTGAGGAGATTCTGGATGTGGGTTCCCTGGCCAGAATCAGAGGTTTCTTTCCAGGGGTGAGCTTTCTGGGACTACCGAAGACCCTCCTCCCAGTGCCCAGATGTGACGGACAGCAAGGCCAAAGGAAGCGCCTTCTCTTGGCAACTGGCACCAAGGAGCTCCTCGCCTAGGCAGGAGTGTATTATCGGACTGCTTACTGGTTTCACGGACACATGCTGCCCCAAAGCAAGAACTTCCTCTCGCCCGATGAAAACGACCCCTTACTGCGGATGGAGACGGCACGTTACCAACATGCGCAGTTGATTCTCCTATCAGCATTAGCCACTCAAGCTGAGCTTAACTGACCCTCCTTGCAATTCCCTATCTTGTCTGATTTTCACTTTCTGGTTGACTATCCTCCCATTGTTCTTTCGCACAGCGAGGGAGCTGCTTCTGATTCTGTTTGTTGCCATAGGAATCGATTTTCATACAGATGTGCCAGTGCCACCGACTCACCTGCTGCTCTGTCCAAAGACGCCAGGGGCCGGGCCGACGTTGGAATCTATGGGGAAATGAGGGCTCAGGGCCCCAGACAGCCACTCCCCGGTGTCAGCAAAAGCAAGCACTCAAGATTTGCGCAGTAATTTCACTTTTCAACATGTGGGCCATGTATGTTTTCCCTGTCATCTTGAAAGCATACATCCTGGAGAGGTAGGTTTCACAGTGATTCTCATTTTTTTCATAAATAGGAAAACTGGGGGTGCCCGGGTGGCTCAGGCGGTTAAGTGTCTGCCTTCGGCTCAGGTCATGATCCCGGGGTTCTGGGATCGCTGCATCCTGCTTCCTGCTCAGTGGGGAACCTGCTTGTCCCTCTCCCTCTGCCCCTCCCCTCTGCTCATCATGTTCCCTCTCTCTCAAATAAATAAAATCTTTAAAAAAATAAATAGAAAAACTAAGGCACAAAGGCACTACAGAACTCCCCCCAGTTTCCACAGAAATGTAGTGGCACGATTTGGGCTCAAACCCCGACCCCTTAGTTCTCTTTCCTTCCAATAGATCAGGCTCCAGTACCAGGGCATATAACTGTAAGACCAAGTATTACAGCCTAGTTCAGAGATCAGCAAACTACAGCCAAACCTGGCCCACTGCTTGTCTTTTAAATAAGGCTTTATTGGCACACGGCCATACCCATTCATTTACACATCGTCCATGGCTGCTTTTCCAGGACGAGGGCCCAGTTCAGTCACTGCGGCAGAGACCAGGTGGTCTGTAAGTCTGAAAATATTCACTACCTGGCCCTTGACAGAAAAGTTTGCTATCCCCTGGCCTAGTGGGTAAAGACTTGGACTCAGAATTCACACTCGCCAAAAATTCTGTTACTTTGAAGTTGTGTCACCTCAGAAGTTACTGAACCTTCCTGAACCTCTGTTTCCCCACATGTAAAATGGGGCATAAGTGTGCCTGCCATATATGGTTGTTGTTGGTCACTCGGTAAAATTAAAGGAGATAATGTCCGCTTAGAATAGCGTCTGGCATATGGTAAGCTATCATTCAATGGCAATTATTGTTCTTTCTGAGGAAAACCGAGCATCTTTTGCCAGTGGGTTTCTCCTAACTAGCTGCAACGCCCTCAGCTGGACGGTCAGGAAGCACAAGATTTCCACAGGTCTGGGGCGAGAACTGAAAAGCCAGGGGCTGCCTGCCACCCCCACCCCCGCCGCCCTTGCCATTCCTACCCCCTGCCAAGCCAGCCACAACTGAACCCCCTTCCAGTTTGGCTCCTGAGCTTGGCTATCGTCACTCAGGCCTTTCCTCTGCTAGTTAGGGACATCTGACTGCTGCTTCTGCCTGGACACTGTTGCTATGCTTGGGATTTCTAACCCCAGTGGATCTGGGCACTCGAGCAAAGTGTAGCCTGCGACAGTAAGGAGACCTGGAGGCGAGAGCGGTGCATTTTAGCAGAGGCATGGGGCTCACGCCGCGGGTTTATCGTCTGTGTGTGCAGCTTTTGTGCATATGGCTGGATCGGTGAGTTATCTTAGTGGTATAGCATGACTGATTTCTTGTGTTCTGTGCTTTTACAGAAGAAGTCGTTTATTCCGGTGAGTCAGCCAGTTTGGAGACTGCTCTCTCTAAGGTGGCCCCAACGGTTAGGGTTTATTCTAAACTTCCCCAACTCCTCTAACAGCCCAGTACGAGGCCCTCACTCACGACATGACGTAAGCCAACAAACAGCCCCATCTACTCATCATTACCTTTTTTAAGGTTTTCCCCACTGGGAGCCACACATCTTGAAACATTCTGACATACCAAACTGCATTTATTTATTTGAATAACCTTCTTTAACCAAGCGCACTTATGAAGTAATGATTAAACTCCCCCCCTTTTTTTTTCCAAAAAGTGAATGAAAAGGATCAGATGATTCCAGTTTCTTGCCAGTGTGAACCGGCCTCCAGTTCCTCGCCTGTAAAACAGAGGTGAGCCTAGCCACCGCCTCAGGACCGCAATGAAGACGGGGTGAGGTAGGAGGGTGGCTGGCACTGATGATCCCTAATGTGTGTGAGGGTGAGGCTACGTTAAAGCCAAAACTGTTGGTCTCCGCAGAAACCCAGCCCAACATCAAAGCACTTGGGGCTTTGGCGGCCTGCACAGTCCTCAGGGGAGCACAGATCAGGTCTCTGTCAGGTTGAGAGCATTTTTGTTTGTTTGGCTAGGAGGATAGCAAAACCCCCATTTCAACCCTACAGACCTCCACGTGTCTAAGGAACCGCTCTAAACTCTTCTCCAGCCGATCTTTCCAGGCTCTACAACTTGAGGTTAAAAAAAAAGTAGTATTTTTGTAACCCCCTCCACCCCGACACGAAGACAACTGCCTTCCATTTGTTCTAGAGTACCTCCTTGCAGTTTCAGGACGTGTTCAAGGCGTGCAGGGAAGGAAGTTGTTCTTTCATTCTAGCATTCCAGGATTTAATGAGTAAGTCCAGGATGATCTATTTATATCCTTTCAGGGGAGAGGTGGCATGGGGGGTGAGCAGGGGCATAAGCTTTGAGTCACACAGACCTGGCTTCTCTCCCTGGCCCCGCTGCTCCCTGGCTCTGTGGCTTTAGGTAAGTTCCTTTGGCTCTCTGAGCTTGTTTCCTCATATGCTGGATGCGAGAAGGAAATAAGACAGGGCATGTCCAGCAGCTAGAGTGGCCCTGGTGCGGAGGACAGGGACGCGAGGCAGGGAGAGAGGTGTCAGGAGCCACCCTGCCCCCCCCAGGCTTTGTCTTCCCAAGCTAAGTCCAGACCTCTGTGTGGGCCAAGGGCAGGCCACCCCAAGGTGGGCCACTCTGGCATAAACATTATTTTGAGTTAAAAGCAATCCAAATCCAGCAGATTCAGGAAAGGCTCTTGACCTCCCCCTCAACTGCCTGGCAGTAGCAGGAAGAGAGCTAAAGCAAACTCCTCTTTACCTAAGAAACTTACCTGCACACTAGGGCAACCTTTGCTTTCCAAACACCTCCTCTCACTTTCCTGCTAATGGTCTTTCTCCCCTTTGTATCCTCAGACCCCTGCCCCTATCCTGAGCTCCTATAAGCATCACGTTGCCCCAGTGTCTTTGGGATTTCCATGTCTGTGTGTACGCTATTAAATTTGATTTTCTCCTGTTCATCTGTCTCATGTCAATTTGATTCTTCGTCCAGATAGAAGGACCCGGAAGGGCAGAGGAAATTCTTCCTCCCAGACCCCTCTCAATGTGCCTAGTCAAGACACAAGTAATGGGATGGCTCCGTGGTTAACCCGAGTCCGACTTCATCTGGGAAAAGCAGCTATGCTGCAAACAGATGAAAACAAGCTGACGGCAAGTGAGCATTGTCCTTGGGCACGGTCAGATTCACACAGCTATCACGGTTGAAGATGATGCCGTTTCATGATCGTGTACCCCTCTGTAGGGTACTAGTGGGTAATGACACCCACCAGCAGTATCATCAGGAATCCACACACAAGCCTTCTCAGTGTCTTTGCAAACTGGTTTCATGTAAATTCTGGGTGAGCTTCCTACTGAGTATACATGATGCTCAAATCCCTCTGGGGACGCTAGAGCCAGGGGTAAAAACCTCACAGCCCATAAGGCCTCACAGAGCGCCACATTTCCTACCTTTCTCCTTGAAGCTCGCTTCCAGGAGCAGATGAGTTCAACCCCAGGGCCAAGCCACTCCCAGAGGGCCTACTCTCTCCCAGCCCCACATGGCTCCCTTCCTGTCGGAGCCCCTGTATCATATCAACATTATGCTTGTGCGTTAGTTTGCCAGGGCTTCGTAACCAAGTACCACAGACTGGAGGGCTCACACGACAAATGTATTGTCTCACAGTTCTGGAGCTGGCAAGTCTGAGATCAAGTTGTTGGCGGGGTTTCTTCCTCCCGAGGCCTCTCTGCTTGGCCTGTGTCTTCACATGCTTTTCTCCCAGGCTCTCTTTGTACCCTGACTTCCTCTTATAAGAATACCAGTCATATTGGATTAAGGCCCACCCCACTGACCTCATTTTAACGTAATTACCTCATGAAAGACCCTGTCTCCCAATACAGTCACATTCCGCAGGACCAGGGGTGAGGGCTTCAACATATATATTTGGGGGGACACAAACCAGCCCCTAATGGCTTGCATGCTGACACACAGTGAGCCTGGGGCCTGTGTCTCCAGCCCCCAGCCCAAGCTGGGGTACTGCCTGCCCTTGGAAATACTAGTTTCTTCTTCTCCTCTTTCCCTCTGTCCCCGTGCCAAATGGAGACCATGTTCTCTTGTTCCTAAAGCTTCTAAGCCTCCCTCACTCCTCACAGATACCGAACATACACAACCGAATGGCTCTCGGGCCACCCACTCATGACCTCCTTCTAACCTTTCCCCTCTGAAGAACAGGCCCATGTTGCCATGCTTTAGGGTCTTACAGACTTGGGCCAGCTTAAAGTGTCCTAGTACTTTGCTAAAAAGTGTATCCACATGGGCACAGCCACCGCCGAGGGACATCTGTGCTTTCCAAGACAGCCGAGATTTTTAAAAATCCAATCTCCTTGTCAGACCACGTTTCTGATTATGCTTCTCAGTTTGGGATTTGGGCAATGTGGCCACTGTAGGTAGGAGCCATACCTCTTTACAGGCATGTGCATAAATATGTATAATAATGTACCTCCCAAAGATGCATAATGAATGATAATTAAGATATTTACATTATGCACATGTGCTTGCAGCCCCAGGACTCCAATTCCAAATGCCAATTGTCCCTTTACATAAAATGAGATTCATGACAAACCACAGAACTTTATCACAAATGTTTTCCTTCAGCCTTTGGGAGTACAAAGACAGCCTGGAACCAGAGCGTGGGCTCTCTTACATATCCTGCACTTTCCAGGCAGTCCCACTTTCAAAGTACGTGTCCCAGTGTTGGGTTTGGAAAATACAATCCTCACAATTGCAACAGTCGTTCAATGAGATTTGGTTAGTTCCCTTTTGAGATGGGCAATTCACGTTTTTAAAGAAGCTACTGGGCACATCACATCACGAACACCACCGCCTTGTTAATTTAACTGTCAACTGTTCTCCCTTTCCCCTCTCCCTCACACCCATCTCCAAAATGGAAAATCTCAGGTCACCTCTGGCGACTTGGGTGTTAATAACAAGTGAGTGAGGTCTGTCGGTATCATCTTTCCTATCTCCTGAGTCGGTGTGTTTGAGAACCTGTTAGCGTACGTGGTTCTCATCATCTTATTGTTACTCCTTTACATGAGGGGAGAGAAATGCCTAAGGTTCATTTTGGAAGGGCAAAGGACATTCTAGAATACGTAACTTACAAGGTAATGCAGTAGATCCGGGGAGTTCCGACTCTGTGTCTGTGTCTGAAGTCTGAGGTAGGGAGAGATGGTCATGGCAGTAAACATTTTACTAGAAAAGTTTCAAATCCACAGTGCACTTGAAAGAACTTTAGAGTTAACAGTACTCAAGTGCTTTTGAACTATAAAATCATCAGTCTCATTTGAGTTTCCCTGGTACATTCTGACCAGGTCAGCTTGGGCACAGGCATTTCGTTCTCTGTTCTCTGAACAGTATGTACCTAAATGGAACATTCCTTTGTAATCTGAACTAATTGTATCCATATTCGCAGTAAATGAAGGTAAATACAGTATGTTTCTAAAAAGTCCCAAAGGTCTTTGCTGCTTAAAGACCGCTCCTTTGCTACCGTCCCCGCCGCCGTCCCCGCCGCCGTCCCCGCCGCCGTCCCCGCCGCCGTCCCCACCGTCCCCATCTGAGCCCATTCACTCGTGCATCCCTTCTCTGCTTCCAACCCTAAGGACAATCATTTGGGAACATGAAAATCTGAACTACAGGGAATGCTTAGTTGCTACGTACCAAAGACAGTTTAGTGAAGCCGGAAGAATGTTTTGTAAGCAAATGTCACAGAGAACATCAAGCAATCTGAGGTAACCTTGTTAGACAGAGAACTATCTGTCCTCCCTTTTATTTGGCTCCTGATTTCTGTCAAGCTTGAAAAAATCATAACACAAGGTTGTTTCACTCTTTCCTGCCGCACATGCAAGGCGGATTCCTAAAATTACAAAACACAGGTGGTAAAATGTACTTGGGTGAGACCAGAGTCCATATCAATTGGTGCCCACCCAAATGAGTCAGAACTCGGGAGGATATAAAAGCTACTCCCCCAAATATTCATTTTAAAGGGTTTATGTGTTTTGAACAAGTCCTAGCTATGCATCTGAATTGGAAAATATGTGCGGATTAATTATAACATTTATAATACAGAAGGTAATCATACCTTGCAGATTCGAGACTCTTTAATTCAAAGACTTCAAGGAACTTACAAGCCTCAATTAGTTCTTTCAACTCCCCTTGTGAAGCAGATATGGCCAGTATATCCATTTATATTTATTAAGTAGTACTCTACAAGCTCTTTTGATTTTGCTTCTGAAATTTATCTCAGCTATAAAACATCTAGCATGTATAGGACAATACTTTGCCTATGTATATAACACCTTTCTTCTAAGAGCTCAGTGTACTTAAAAGTTATCTTCACAAAAGCCCATGAGGCAGCTAGGAGGACGAGCCATTGCTGGGAATCACATTCTCTGTAAATAAAACTATGAACCTGAGAATCAGTCGTGACTTTCCTAATTGTGAGCCAGACCCTAGCTGGGAAAAATCTAATTTTCTCATTCTAAGAAAGAGTGCTTAAAAAGAAATAAATCCCTATTCAACTACTGTAGGAAATATCAAGACGAGTTGTATGCGGTCCCAGATCTTAAGGAGCTTCTCCAATAGGACCCGCTTCATGTCATTATGTGAAGGAGAAGGTGATGTGGCCCAGAGCCCTTTCACTTCAAGTAAAGAAAATCAGCCAAACACGACTCTTCTTCAGGGCCTAGCATTAATGAACAGGATTACAAGATTCCCTCCCAAGCCCTAGACAAGTCACCATCCCCCTCCCTCCATTTCCACATTTGGTGAAGTTGGACTCAGGATTACTCAATGCTTGGAAGATTCTAAGTGTTGTACGGTGTTGTGTACCTTCAGTCAGAAATTCTGCAAGACCGAAATCCCTACATATTTCTTATTCTTTATAATGCACTGAATACCTTCGGGATGATTTGAAATGAAATGTTTATTTGACTCTCATCCAATTCCAGACAAGCAGGTACTCCTCATTAAGACTTCCGAGATAAAATGTAAACACTTCTATTAAATATTTCTTTATCTATATGCTAAATTTAAAAATCTTTTCTTGTACTGAGCCAGAACCATAAAACGAGATGACACTTTAGGGATCAATTCCAACCCCTCTCATTTTGCAAGTGAGGAAATTGAGGCTCACACAAGGAAAGGATTTGTCAAGGGTCAAATAGAAAGTCAATAGCAGTTTTCTTGATTCTTTCCAAGTTCCGTGCTTTTTCCAAAGTACCACTTAACCATGATACTTAAAGGAAAACAGAATAAAATCTTATCAAAATACACAAATTTTTGATATTTTGCACAGACATTCACACATGTACATAAATTCCTCCCTGCTCTTCTTCCCTTCTCAACCCTATCGCCTCTGTGTCAGTGGATGGCCTTGCTTCCTTTTTCACAAAGGAAATAGAGACAAGCAGTAAGTGCCCTCAAGCTTCACCCAACACACCCTGCATAAATATCTGTTCTTGCCCGTCATACCCCAACCTCTTCCTGGCCATGGGAGTAATTCCTCTGGATTGAGCCCCATAAGACCTTGCCTCTTCACTTATACCTTCCCCTAAACCTATGAAAATACTCAAGTCTCACTCACCTAATTTTGAAAAATCATTCCTTAATCCTAATCCCCCACCTCTAGCTTCAACCTTGAACATTTAGCTACCTGCTGCCCTGCATGTGAACGTCCCAAGGACATCACAAATTCAACTCATCTAAGATTTAACTTCTCAATTCCATACTCACACTTGCTTGCTCCCCAGTCTTCCCTTACCAGGAAGAGGCCCCACTGGGCTGCTCAAGTCAGAAACCAGGAATCATCCTTGATTCCTTCCTCCCCTTCATGCCCCTCACCTGACCCCGTAGCTTTAATGACATCATGTCTACTTTCGAGGTGGCATACGGCACCTGGCCTTTAGGCATCACTTAGAAACTTATTCGAAAAGCAGAATGACAGGCCCCATCCCAGACGTTGTTGAATCAGAATCTGTTAATGCACAATAAAGTTTTGGAAGCATTGCTGTAGGCAGTTTTTGTGAAGTCCGTGACTACCTCCATCTTTGACCAGTCTCATCTTGATCTCATTCTCCTGCCACACTAGCTTTCCATCGGGTCCTCTGATTTCCCAAGCTTCCTTCCTTCACAAGGCCCACGTAGTGCTATTCTAGAACACTCTCCCCACTTGGTTGTCTGGATAACTCATATTCACCTTTCTGACCTCAACTCAAATATCATTTGCTCCTTGATCTCTTAGCCCAGGGATCAACAGATTTTCTTACAGAGGACCAGAGAGTAAATATCGTCAGGTACGCAAGGTGTGTAGTCTCTGTGGTAACAGTTCAACTCTGCCATTTTAGTGCAAGCGCAGCCTTAGAGGAATAACACCAACAGATGGATGTGGCTAACTTCCAATAAAACTTTATTGGCAAGAAGAGGTCCCAAGCTGAATACAAGCCTTCAGGTTAAAGTGTGAAGACAGACCTCTGTTCCACAGTGAGGCAGGAACCCTGGCATATGATCTCACAATACTGTGTATATTCAAAATTTTTTAAGTCTCTGGGCCAGATGAGATCACCTAGGAGGTGGACACAGTAGAAACGAGAAGAGAGCCAAGGACTCAACCCAGGGCTACTCCAATATTCAGAAGTCGGGAAGAGAAGGAGGAACCAGCAATGAAGACTGAGAAGTTAGCAGCTAGTCAGTGAAGAGTAAAACCCAAAGAGTATCGCGTCTTGACAGCCAAGCGAAGAACAAGAGTTCAAGCCCCACAATGAGTGTAGAGATTACCTGAAAATAAAATCTTAAAAAAAAAAAAGAAAGAGGGCGTCTGGGTGGCTCAGTCAGTTAAGTGCCCAACTCTTGATCTCAGCTCAGGTCTTCATCTCAGGGTTGTGAGTTCAAGCCCCGTGGTGGGCTCTGTGCTGGGCATGGAGCATACTTTAAAATAAATAAAAAATAAATAATAATAATAATAAAAAAAAGAAATAGAAATTCTTGAGTCCAACCCTAGGCCTTATTGAATGAGAAGCTGTGGAATTGGGGCCCAGCAATTTACGCCTTAACAAGCTTCCCTGGGGGTTCTGACTCCTACATAAGCTGAGGAACCACCCACCAGTAAATGTGACTTACCTGGTTTGGTCTTGCAGGGTTAGGTCTGACACAATAAATCTCTGTCCATCAGGAGCTCCATGAAAGTTTGGCCAAAGACATGCCCAGCTGAAGGAAGAAAAGGCTTGCGTCTCCCTGAGCCATGGATTAGGGGCCATCGAAGAGGCCACTAGTCCGTTTTCCTTTCTCTCTTTCAATGACCTCTGTCCCTACAAATGTGTCATTGGCTGGCAGGAGTCACACTAATTATAGCCACTTATAGAAACCACTTAATATTTTGGGTTTTTTGAAACCACTTAATATTTTGATGCAATTGTCACACGAATCATTTGACATGTCTCATTTTACCTTGGTTGCAAGTTTTATTTTATTATAATACTAATTTTTTCTTGTATGCTCAATTTTCATAGTTTATTATTCATGTAACAGGGCCATTTGCTCCCAACAAAGAAGAATTAGACACCCTATGAAAATATTGACCCAATCAGCTTGAACACATGAAAACAGTGATTACTAGTTCCCTAGGCTCACATACAAATAGATTTTAGTTTAAGCAAATTTCATATACACAAACACAAGCTTATAAAATCAGTGGTGATAGTCATATAACAAAAAGACGTTTTGCTTTACAAAAACTTGCTCTGCAGTAGTGACCAGACTATGTTCATTTAAAGTTTCATTACGTATATATATGTTTGTGTAATTTAGTCACTGATTTTCAGAAGCACCCCTCTTACATAAATGGGGTGCACTGGCAACAGCTTCTGGCTCTTGCTGGGAGTGAACTGGGGAGCTCAAGAGCACCACTTGGATTCCAGATTATTCTGAGGCACTCCTGTCACAGATCCAATCTGCTCCTGGAGCTTTCCTGCTGATGCCAAGGACAGCTTTCTTTATGAAAGCTAGAAGCCCTGGCAAGGTGAGAATGATAGCACAGTCACTCATGTCTTACGGATGGTTCTTGGGAGCACTGAAGCCTAAGTGCCATCCACCCAACTAGGTGAGAATCAATTCCGAGCAGCTCGGTGGGGAACGAAACTTATTATGATTCTGTGTTCTGTTCCAAAATGTTATTTTAAAGAAATATTTATATTGTTAATGAAGACAGGGGCTGTATAAATCTTGTGTGCTGAATTATCACGTAATGAAGCCATGGCTCAGAATTCTGATTAACCCACCAGGTCAGTCAATTCCTCCTGCCCACTTTATAATGATAAATAGCCCATGAAGTATTCCATCTGGCAATGGCCTCCCTCATTTATAGTGTCTTACACAATCAAAGGGGAAATCCCTCGTCTTGCGTGTGAACTCAATACTCAATTATGTGGTCAGCCCGAGCCCTCCTGTCCATGCCTCTCTACCCAAGCGGTCTTCTTCCTGCATGCCAGTGCAGGCCTCAAGTGCTGAGTAAAAAGAGAGAGAGAGAGAGAGAGAGAGAGAGAGAGAAGAGAGATTCTATAAAGATGAAAGTAGGACATAGGAAGGAACCGGAATCACTGTCATTGCCAGAAGCTCAAAGCTTCATGAACGATTCTTCCAGCTCAGTGGTTTTTAACCTTCAGGGATCAGGGACCCTCTCTAAGACTTTGACGAAACGCTGGAGCTCCTCTCCTTAGAAATATGTTCATATGCACGTACATGAAAAACGTCACATCCAATGTCAGGGAATTTATGAACCTTGTATGGTACACCCGTAGGCCCAGGTCAAAAGGCATCAATAATCACCCCCCACCATGAGAGCCAATCATGCCATCTGTGATGCATGCAGCACTAACTTAAGAATCATTTCATTAAAATAGCGGACATATCTTACAGTTGGTCGATTTCCTAGGTTCCGCCTGGGACCTTCCCCTGTCCCCACTGTCTCCAGGTGGGTTTACTTGCTCCCTAGTAAGTACTCCTCACGCCCTCTCTATCAGTAGCTAACCATTCTCTGCCCTCTCTGTGAAACTCGAGAAACACGCACATAAGCATACATCCCCTCAATGTGACCCCTGACCTTCAGGGCACTCATGTGTACCCAAAGTCCATCCATGGACCCAAGATTAAGAATCTCTGGCTTAGAGGAAAACACATCTCCTTGTACTAGGCGGATTCAGGCATTTGGGGCTTAATTCTGTTCCAGTGATTCACAGAAACAAACTTTTAGTTTTCAAAGAGGGACATAATACAGTCTTCTAATATAATCCAAATCTTCTCGCCTCTAACTTCATTACGAAAATCCTGATCAAGCTCTCAATGCCGAGAACGCACGTGACTCCCACGCAGCTCTGCAGAGCCCAGCCTGGGCCCCCAGACCCTGCCACAGCCCTTCAGGGGACTGTGAG
Organism: Ailuropoda melanoleuca; assembly: GCF_002007445.2. Lineage (NCBI taxonomy): Eukaryota > Metazoa > Chordata > Mammalia > Carnivora > Ursidae > Ailuropoda > Ailuropoda melanoleuca. The sequence goes on along the minus strand of NC_048238.1, from coordinate 107,176,139 downwards.
TGAGCAATCAGGCAGGGCTTGGCCCACCGTGCTCAACTGGGGACTAAATCAACTTGTTTCATTACCCTATTAAACCCCAAGTCTTTTATTTTGGTGCTATTTACAAGATAATAAGACCCAGCAAAGCCTAGTCCTGAAAAAGATCTATTGCTTGTAATGAATTCTAATTTTGCAAGCAACTCCATCTCATATCAATAACTAAGCATAATATTACTGATTTGCCTTTACCTTGTTTGTCAGTAAATTTGATGCATTTCTACTCTTAACAATAAATATTCATAAACTAAGCTAAATGGGTTTTAGAAATGCAGCCCCTTCATGTGTGAAGTGAAATGCTAAAATAGAAAGAATATGAGCTTTGGAGTCAAGAGGAAAAGCGTCTGAGCCACAGCTCTGCTATTTCCTAGCTGTGTCTTGCATCAATCATCTAAGTTTCCTGAGCCTCAGTTTCGTGATCTATAAAATGGGGTTAATAATACCCTCTTTGCAAGATCATTTTGAGGATTCACATGAAATGATGGCTCGTGAAAGGACTTTGTAAATTTGAAGTACTATAAATTTGTAGTCATGATTTCCTGTGTAGGTACATAAATAATTTTTGAAAGAACAATAGAGGACTAAAGATGCTGACCACCACAGCCTCTACACAAGCATTAGAGGGAACTCATGCGGATTCCTCCACTCGGATTTGCATTAACCCTTAAGGGTAAAAACACAGCATTTCATAGATTCTGTAGGGACTAAATAATGACCACTGCTGCTATCCCTGTTGCTCCATTTAAAGTCAATACAGTTTTTGGGCGCCTGGGGGGCTCAGTCCTTTACTTTGGTTCAGGTCATGATCCCGGGGGTCCTGGGATCATGCCCCGCCCCTCATCCCCCTCATCTGGCTCCATGCTCAGTGGGGAGTCTGCCTCTCCCTCTCCCTCTGCCCCTCCCCTTGGCTCGAGTTCTCTCTCTCTCTCTCAAATAAATAAAATGTTAAAAAAAATAAAGTCCATATGGTTTAGATAAGGTGAAAAAGGCACAGCTAAGAGGCGGGGCTTCTATTTGTCATCTCAGCTCTGCCAGTGACACGCGGCTTTATGACATGAACAGGTCCCCTCACTGCTTCCCAGTTGTTTCCTCATCTGCCAAGGGAACTAATATCACCTGCTCAACTCATCCAACAGGATTAAATGGACTTTAGTAACCAGAGGGAAAAGAGAGAAATCCGAAGAATGGCAGTGGGGTTGGGGGGAGACGCAAGAATGGGGAGCAGGAAGCCGGGAGTGACAAGAAAGCGGATAATGCGGGCGCGGCCGCCCTTGGCCTTCCATGAGAGCTGGGGGCAGAGAGGAAGCCGGAGGATGAGGGAAGAGAGAGGCTTTCCACACTGGGGAGCGAAGCAAGTGGGGACAGTCCCCCAAGGGGAGAATGGGTGTGGGGATCTGCTTCAAAAGCTGCACGGTGACCGTGTGCTGGGGATCCTGATTTACTAATCCCGTTGCCATGAGCCCTAGGGACATACTCGTCATAATTAAATCCCAGAAAGTAAAGGAGTTTGATATAAGCTGCAGATCAGCAGAAAAATTGGATTTTTTGGAGAGTGCACTAGGAGAAAAGGCAGCCGGAATGGTTTTTTTTTTTTTTTTTAAGACGGATTCTGTGCGGTAGGTTCAGGGAATGTCTTTGTTTGCTTGAGAAATCAAATCATAGATGCAGGAGAGCTTTCAACCTGAAGAGGAAAAGGTTGTGACGTAGGAAGGAAGGAAGGTTCAGGTTTGAGGTCTGGACTATGGAAGCTAATGTGGGAGGGAGAGTTCGCTTCAGTTCCGTTCAAGGATGTTTCTGCCTTGAGCACTTCCTGTGCCCCAGGCCTCAGGCTGGATGTTGGCGATGCCAGACTTTCAGGCGTTTGACAAACAAACCTTCACTCCGTTATCTACTGGATGCCAGAGCATAGGGTCTGGAATATGCTGCCCACTGTATGTTGCGAATGCCTCGAGTCCTCCAGTCGGCCCCTGGCCTAGGCGCTCTTGTCACTCCCACTTTACACAGGTGAGGAAAGTGTTAGGGTCCAGGATCCACGTCCCTGTCTGCCTGACACACAGCGCTGTGCCCTACACCCCTGCACCAGGCTGTCTGTCCTCCCTCCAGCTGTTGGAGGGCCACGGCCATGTCGTCACAAGTGCGGTAAAGAAGGAAGATGCTGGAGGTCAGCTGCCGGTGGACAAGAAACAGAAGAAAAGCAGAGAAAGATGCTAGGGAGGAAGAAGGGGTGTCAGGAAGAGAGAGGTGGGGACAGCAACAGAAAGCTCAAGCTTGCTCCAGTCAGAAGACATGGGTTGCCAGCTTCCACAGAGAAGGGCAGCAGGGTGGAGGGGGAGTAGGTAGGCCTCCAAGAAGCCAATGGAGAACAAGACAAAAGAGATGAGCCAAGGGAGATGGGTCCAGTTGGAGCAAGAGGAGACAAAGCGAAAGGCAGAAGGAGGAGCAGCAGGTGGGGGGCAGCAGCAGAGGAGGGTAGAAAGACGAGGGAGGTCAAAGGAAACCTGGAAGGACTCATTAAAATCACACCAACGGGGAAAGCACATCCCAGAACAGGTGATACAAATAATCTCAGAACACAGGAAGCTCAACACGGAGCCTGTGGGGCTCTGAGAGCAAAGACACAAGATGTCATTTTAGTCTCAGAAACAAGGCTGCATACAAAGGAGGACATGTATTATGCATGAAAGAATATGGCTTCCAGGCTCTTCACAGTGGTCAACAGGGCTAGGAAGTCATACAAGAAAGCAAGTTTGCTTGGCTCATATCATGTAAAATAGCCGAGGCCCGAGCTGGGACATGTATGTAGACAGAGGGGTTGAAAACTCAGATATGTGTACAACGCATGGCATTCTTTATGGTTACAATAAAGTGGTTTTTGACTAAGGCAATTTTGCCCCCCAGGGGACAGATGGTCACGATTGGGGGGGTGCTACTGGCATGTAGTGGGTAAAGAGTAGAGGGCACAAATGCTGCTAAACATTTTACACCGCTCAGGACAGCCCCCACAGCAAAGGGTTAACCAACCCACAGGTCAATGATGCCAAGGTCAAGAAACCCTGGTGCAAGTTCTCATATCCAACTGAAACCCCTATTCTCATGGATGGTAGTAGTGAAAGGTATCTTAAAATCTCCTGGGAACTCAGTTCTCTGTCCATTAAAAAGAGTTTCTTCTGGGTTAACTTAGTAACTTTGGATAAATTCTCAATGTTTCAGAGTTTCACCACCCAGCTGTATTTCAAACTCCACAAAATGGCAACCAAGATTGGTATGGGGGTCCCTGTGGGGGCCCTCACTGGCTTCTATAGTAATGTTCCTAGATACCCCCAGGCATCCAATGATGAGGCCCAGGGCTTGTGAAATGCACAGTCTATTCTCTCAGCCCAGTCCGGGCCTGATGTCGTGCTCGACCTTGCCGACCTAGCCCTACCTCAGCCTACGACTGTCCTGTCAGGTCCTCTGAGTCTCAGCCACGTCCTCCAAACAGCTCCCGGATTAGGCTGTCCACCTGTGGCCTCTGCCATTGGGCCACCATGTCCTTCACTGAGGTGGCCCCACAGCAGGCCTGCTGGCACCCAACATTCAGCTGCCTACATGTCCTCCACTAGGAGCACATGGAAACTTCTGGATCCCTCTAAGCCAGACAGGAGCTGAGGGAGAAGTGGCCCACCCTTTTGCATTGATTTCTCCTCTGTTCTGATTGCCCCTTGTTAATGGGGGGCACTCTGAAAGGTGGTCTCCCAGAATCCCAAAGAGCAAAGATGGCTTAAATACACTCTGTTGTCAATTCCTCCTCACACCTGGTGAGAATGCTTTCACCGAACCTCCACTGCCCCACAGGTTCCACCTTATTAATATGGGGTAAGTGGGAGAGACGGAACCCTGGTGTCTGGCTTCTTCCTCACACTTCCCTCTTTCCCTCTCTCTACCACCTCTCGGCATGCTCCACTTTTGTTCCCAAAGAGTGGATCCTTTGCTTGCATCATATTCCAAGTTTTCCCAGTTCATGGCTAGAGTCCCAGTTGACCAGGCTTGCCCCCTCCCCCCTTCTTCTTTTCTTACAGCTTTATTGAGTTGTATTTTACTTACCACAAAACTCATCATTTAAAGTGTACAATTCAGTGGTTTTTGGTATATTCACAGAGTTATACAACCATCACCACTATCTAATTTTAGAACAATTTCATCACCCCCCAAAAAAACCCCAAATCCATTAGAGGTCCTTATTCCCCCCTCCCCACAATCCCAGGCAATCGCTAATCTACTTTGTCTTTATGGATTTACCCACTTGGGAAATTTCACATAAAAAGAATCATACAATATGTGGACCTTTGTGGCTGGTTTCTCTCGCTTAGCATGTCATTTCAAGAATCATCCATATTATAGTATGCACCAGACTCCATTACTCTTTAAGGCTGAATAATATTCCATTTCGTGGAAAGACCACATTCTGCTAATCCATTCACTAGTTGGTAGAAATAGGGGTCGTTTCCACCTTTCGGTTGTTATAAATAATGCTTCTCTGAACGTTCAAGGACAAGCTCTTTTTTGAACATAGATTTTCTTTTCCCTTGGGTATCTATTTAGGACTTGAATTGCTGGGTCACAGAAAACTCTACGTTTAACTTCTTGAGGAACTATGAAGCTGTTTTCCAACATGGCTGCACCATTTTACCCCATGCCAGCGGCACAGCTGTGGTCCTGCATCTTTGTCAGCACTTGCACTGTCAGTTTTTATTACAGCCATCCAAGTGCTTGGGACGATTTTGCCTTCTAATATATGAAAGGAATTTTGGAAATTTAGAGAATCCTGACTCTGAAAGCCACTGTCTCCACGAGGATTTAAATACATCTAATTTGGGCACATGGCGGGCTCAGTCAGTAGAGCACGTGACTCCTGATCTCAGAGTCATGAGTTCAAGCCCCATGTTGGGTGTGCAGCCTACTTAAAAAAAAATTTTAAATACATCTAATTTAATGATGAAAGCCCAGTAATAGCTGTTTAAAAAAAAAAGTACTGCCCTTATGTTATGTTGATTGGGTCCCTAATACACACACACACACACACACACACACACACACACTCTTGATTGTGAGAGTGGAAAAGATCAACGTTGGGAATGGATATGACCTTATGACCCCTAACTGTACAGGAAAGGGAAAATAACAAAGGTCATTTGATTGAAGGGTGAGGATGGGAGGCAATATCAACTATATCAACAAAAAAGACGACAATGCTGAAAACAGCAAAAACATGCCAGACATTTAGAATTGGTATGGAAGAATCTTGAAATGGAGGCTACTTATGAATATCTTCTGGAAAAAACAAAGGTTTTGAAAAAGAAGTAGGTTAACAGAATTGCTAAGAAGTGAATGCTAGAATAGGTGCTATGTAATCAAAAGAGAAAGATACTAACTTCTCTGACTATACTCTGGTAATAACTGGAATTAATTTATCAAAAGACAGAACACTTGACATATATCTGTAGGGAGGATATGTAAATCCCTATTAAAACAGAGCAAAATTTAAATTATGGAAATAGAAAGGATCAAAGAATGTAAAGCTTCTCTGCTTTCTAAGGTGTTAGGAGTGGTAGGACCTGCTACAAAAGACAAAGTTGTCAAGGTCTCAAGATATGAGCCTTCAAGGTTAAACTATGAGATTCCACTATGGGGAAACTGATCTCTCTAAGGAGACCTGCAGCCTGGTGTGGTGAAAAGAGGAGCTTTTGACTTGGGTACAGTTTTAAAGTTTGACTTTAAAACCTTAGATAAGGTGTTCCATCCTTCCTGGGGCTCAGTGTGCTTATCTGTAAAGTGGGGATAATAATATTTACCCCAGAGGGATTAATCGGTTGGCTAATCGTTGGGTGATTAAATGATACAACATCAGTAAAGCGTCTGGCACATGGCAGCCACTCACGAGATGATAGCTCCTGATATTACTGCAGGGTACAACAAAGCTTGTAGAGGGGGTGCAGGATGTTAGAAACTAGACCCATGGGCATTACTGAATGTGCATGACATTAAGTTAAGCAACAAACTTACAGCCATGACAGGCAAGAATGGCAGTGGGCTTCATCCAGATATCACCGGTAGACTTGGACTTGAGCTATGGTAGAAAATGCCCACGAAGGGTATTTCTTATGGGTGAACGAAGGAAAATCCATTTGATCCTCAACAAATCTTGACTTTTTCTTCAAGCAATGGTGTGCTGGGGTATCTGATAGGAAGCTGTCATTCTGCGTCGGCACCCCACAAATGCCCTGCAGGACACCAGGCCCTGTTCCTCAACAACCACCCTGGCCTCCTTGCTATTCCTCCAACACTCCAAGCCTGCCCCCACCTCAGGACTTGTCCACCTGCGATCCTCTGCACATGACACTGTCTTCCCTGGGATATCTAGATGCCTTGTGCTCTTCCTTCCTTCAGGGCTTTCCTCAAATAGGACTTCTTAGTCACGTTTTCCCTGACCGTCCTGTTGAACGTGACCCCCTAGCGTGCCCTAGCGCCCTTTCCTGCCTGTGTCCTTTCCCCCATGGCTCTGCACACTATCTAATACTCTAATGTCAGCTGCACAAGGGCAGGGTTTCACCTCTACTGTCCACAGCCCTATATTAGGCGCCCAGAACCCTACCTGGTACACATAGGTGCTTAAAAATATTTCTTGAAAGACTATATGATTTATTCAATCAATCAGTAAATGAATTTATTCAATGTCAATGCAATTACATGCCCAAGATTAACAACCAGGAAAGTTATAGTAAAGGGGGCAGAGACGAGAGACAAACATGAAGCAGGGAGGGAAGCGGAGCCTCCCACAGAGCCCCTCCCCCTCTGTGGACTGTGAGCCCACGGATAAGGTCTACGGCAGATCACTGGAGATATAAAAACAGAACAGCTGATAATAGTTGCATGAGACCAAACCAGCAAGTCTGGTGCAGGTTCAAGGTCCCTTTGGTTGAGTCTCGAAGGACTCACGAGTGGGCTTGGCGGCCCAGGTCTCCCTCGCACCTCTCGGGGGCCTGCTGTGAGTACCTAGGGCTGAAGTTCCGCAGTGCCGGAAGCCCACGGAGGAAGTCACGAGGTGGAGCCCCCACGACGGGAATAGTGCCGAACACCAGAGAGTTCGCTCGCGCTCTCTCCACGCGCTCAGAGGCAAGGTCACGTGAGCACAGAATGAGAAGTGGTCATTTGCTAGCTAGGGAGTCCTCACTAGAACCCAACTATGCCACCGCTCTGATAGCCGACTTCCCGCCTCCGGAAGTGTGAGAAAGTACACTTCTGCTGTTTAAGCTACAGGCTGGGGTATTTTGTTACCAGCCTGAGCCGACTGGGACATTTAGTATTCAACACCCAGGGACAAGTTACACTATGCAGAGTATAGTATTCAGGAAACCATATCAGCCAGTCTGTGCTTTTTTATTTTTAATTTTATTATTTTTTAGAGAGAGGGAGAGAGAGAGCATGTGAGTGGGTGTTAGGGGGAAAGGCAGAGGGAGAAAGAGAATCCCAAGCTGGCTCCCTGCTCAGCATGGAGCTCAACATGGAGGCTCGATCCCAGGACCCTGAGCTCATGACCTGAGCTGAAATCAAGAGTCAGACACTTAACCGACTGAGCCACCCAGGCGCCCCTGTGCTTTTTTAAAATTTGAAACTCTTGCTTTGCTAAACTTGGCGGGTGACTTACTTTTCTGCACCTGTACTGTTTTCCATTTTGGCCCACGTCAGGGCCTCCTTTGGGCAGCCACACCCGTCACAGCTGATTCAGCTGCCGTGTTATATCACATCGGCAAGAGCAGCAAGAGAAAGGCAGCAGAGAACCAAAATATCTAGATCAGGCTTCAGAGGCAGGAGACAAACTTGGTGAGCAAAAACATAAAGCTACCAACAGGAGACCTAAATGGAAAAGTGTCAGTATATAAGATTGCACATGGACGGAGGGCTCGGCAGAATCCTTCCCAATTGTTTGTAGGGGAATATGTTACTGAAAGAAACTGGTGTATGGGAATAAAGGCATCAGAAAAGGCAGGGACACGTGGAGGATTTGGGAGTTAGTCATTAGGAAATTGTAGGACTGATCAAGAACGTTCTGGTACCAGTTCCTTGTTCCCTGCGTGGCTCCCTTCAAAATGTGTTCTGGATTTGTAGTCAGAAGGCAGCTTGTCACTAGAGAAGGGAGTGCTGAATGTGATCAGGAGCCACGAGAGACTGTGGACTCTGGGAAACAAACTGAGGGCTTCAGGGGGTAGGGGAGTGGGGGACTGGGATAGACCAGTGATGGGTATTAAGGAGGGCACATATTGCATGGTACACTGGGTGTTATATGCAACTAATGAATCATGGAACACTACATTAAAAACTAAGGATTTACTGTATGGTGACTAACATAACATAATAAAAAATTAAAAAAAAAAAGAATTATGTTAGTGCTCCAAGGTTAAGAAGGCAGAAGAAAGTCATTGGGGGCTAGCTCCAACCCAACGGTCCATGTAGCAACATAGGCTCAGAACATGCCACACAAGAGCCTTTTGGCCAAGATTAGGTGAGAAAAAAAATTAAGAAACAAGTTAATGACCATTAAGAGAGTTTATAGGGTCCATTCAAACAGAGTGAAGGGATGAGGCTCACGAGCAAAGAATTATAATCTGGGGGAATAAAAAAAATGATGATCACCTGAATGGGTAACTCGAGCTAGAAATCATCTAGTGGATGAGGAAAACAGTGAGTACTAGAGAGCAATGACTTAATAAGGAATTGTTGAACACAGCCTAAGGGCTTATTATTGGATTTACAGATGGAAAACACCAAAGTATAAAAAAATATGTGTAATATGCAGATACATTTTATAATAATAAAGGATGATAAGGATAAAATAATATGTACAAAACTGAGGATGTTTCCGGAGATTCACAAATGCAAGGTTGTGGGCAGGCTGTACTAGTAATATCTTAATTTTGTGGCATATTTATTGAATAAATGAATAAATGCTTATGAGGTTATTCTATACAAGTGAGGGCTCCAACAAAAAAAGAAAGGACTTGAAGTGTCTTCAACTGTAAAATGTTAAAACAAAAAAATTCTTTCCACAGTATATTCTATTATCTTCTACCCAGATATAACACCCTGAATTAAAGACGATTTTCTCGATGAGACAGCCCTTAGCATTGATTATTGTCCAGTTCCCATAAAGAGTAGTGAGGTGTGTGTGACTGCTTGCCCCTGCACCGAATGGCACCATGTTACTGAGCTATTCTGTGTGCGTTTCCTGGTTTAATGGAAGGAATGCCCATTTAGGATCAGAAAGAGTTGGATTTTAGTCCTCTTATCATCTCCTTCACCTACTATAGTGCAGGTTTGGGCAAATCATTTTACTTATTGGAACTTCCGTGTACTCGTTTGTAAAATGGGCAAGACAATACCTGCCCGGTGTCTGTCTCCTAAGATCGTATGAGGAACAACAATTAAAAAGTAGCAAAAGAGAGAGAGACAAGCCAAGAATCAGGCTGTAAACCATAGAGAACACACTGGTAGCTGCCAGAGGGGAGGTGGCGTGGAGGGATGGAAGAAATAAGTGAAGGGGATGAAGAGCACACTTATCATGACGAGCACTGAGTAACGTGCAGAATTGTTGAATCGCTATGCTCCACGTGTGGGCTCGGGACCGTTTGCATCCAGGCGGGGCCGTGTAGAAATTCACATTCTACCCCCAGCCTAGGCTTGCTGAACTGGATTTTGGTCGGGAGACCAGAGATCCGTGTTCCTAACAAGGACCTGGTCCTGCTTATGAGCATGTAAGGGTTTGGAGGTGCCAATCTATTGCCTATTGAGTCTGCCTTTCTGTAGCTCGCCATCTCTGCTGCCTTTTCTCTGTTCTTTTTTTCTTTTATTCTTTCTTACCATCTTTCCTGACTGTTCGGCTTTACTCCTGCGGACTTTCCATAGTCATCAGCAGTGAATGAGAAAGTTCTTGTCTCCTACGTTTGTACTCTAAATGCGGAAGTAACGGGAGGTAGAGAAGCAGGAAAACATTAATAGTCCCCTGAGATGGAAGGATTTGTAGTTGATAATTTGGTGATTCAGCTTGATCATGTACATTTCAGGCTATGGAACATGAAGCGGTACCTCTAACCTATCGGATTTCCTAATTCTCTCCGATGGACTTGTTTTCTATAGCAAAAATAATCATAATCAAAGGGTCTTTGACTCGTTTTGCCTTAGAATTTTAAGGTAACTTTAAGGATAGTAAAAGTGGGGGCTAACATGTAAGAACATTCCTTTGTTAAATTATACTGGTTCTATATATCTATTCTCTTAGCAGATACTGGGTAGGGGGGAAAAAACCCCACAGTTTAAGCAATCTACCTGATCAAACAGTGAGTCATCTGTGATCCAAAGCTATTCAAAATTTGTTATGCTTGCTGGCTTTATCAACTCCTCTGTAAATTTAAAAAAAAAGAAATTTGACCACATTAGGGCTGGAGTTCATATTCAAACAGAGTACATATTGACTGTTTAAATGTGGAAAAATACAATCCCATATACTGTATTCAAAGTAAAAAAAAAATCTCACCTTTGCTGCTGATGCTGCTGAAATAGATCAATGCCTAGATATTGGTGAAATCTTGAAAAATAAGCAATAACAGTCTATCTCTATGCCCAATCAAGTTTTAGTCACACCTGTGAAAGATCAAATGACCCGCTTATCTTTTAAGCTCTGGTTGGAGCATAAAACGCCTTTTCTAATCCATCCAAACAGGGCTGATGTCTGTCTCCTCTGAGCCACCACTGTAGTTAGGCCAGTGGTCCTCACCCTGGGTCCCCAGAGCAGCCTCTAACACCCCAATGCCTACGATACCCCCGAGGCCAACCAAATCAGAATCTTTAGGGGTAGGAGACAGGCACCAGCATTTTTAACACTTTTATTGCAAGAAAATTCACATACCATACAACTTACCCATTTAAAGTGTACGATCAAATGGTTTTTAGTACATTTACATGGTTGTGAAATCATCGCCACTATCAAATTCTAGAACACTTCTGTCACCCCGAAAAGACACTTCATACACAAGAACAGTCACTCCCCATTCCCTCTCACCCTCCACCCCTCACCCCCCACCATGGCCTCTGACAACCACTAATCTACTTTCTGTCCCTATGCATTTGCCTATTCCAGATATTTCATGTAAATGGCATCCTATCATATATGGCCTTTGAGTCTGGCTTCTTTCAGGCATCAGTGTTTTTTAAGTCTCCCTGGATGACTCTTAACGAGGCCAGGAATGAGAAGTCAAGGATGACTTATGTGAACTTTGAATATGATACTATTTACCCCAGATTTCCATTTTTGTTTACATCTCTTTCCTTACTAGTCTATGAGCTCCTTGAAGGCAGGGAACATGTTATATTTTTGTTGTACCCTAAACACCTAGCCCAGCAATATAGGTCATAGTTTTAATTCAATAAATATTCATTTAAAAAAGAATGAGTAAATACATCCCACCCTATTACAAAGACCCCTTTTAAAGAAGTATGTATGTATGCATGCAAGTATATATTTATTACAAATTCTATCCTTTGGGAAAAGACAGGCATTCCATTCTTAGAGACTCCTGATATGGCCTTATCTAGGGCTGCCTATGTGCCAGGCACTTTTCTAGGAACTTTGGATATGGTTGTAGGGACAGAACAGAGAAATGTCATGTCTTCACGGGACTCTAAGTCTGGCTGGGGAGTCTGATCATAAACAAGTAAAACATTTAACAAGATAATTTCAATTGGTAATAAGTGTTAAAAGACATTTGCACTGAGAAACGAGAGGGACATGGGCAGGAGAATGGGAGAAGAGGGCTGCCTTAGACATCTGGGCAGGGAGGATCCAGGCACTCAGACTGATTTCACATGTGGGAACCAGCTCTGAATCAAACTGCTAGATGGAACGTACAAAGTGCAGAGAAAACTGTTAATGAACAATTAAAAATAATGAAGATAATTTTTAAAATAATGTTGTTTTCAACCACAGCATCATGTGGAGAAAGACCATTGGTTGGGGAATCCAAGAAGGTTCTACTCTGAAGTGAGTCACTGCCACGGACAGTAGACAATCCACACACGACGCCCCCCCCCCCTTAAGTCTAATGGCCACGACGAGATCAATATAGGAAAGAACCTGCATTCCCACAGAGTCCAGGGGAAGGAACCATCCAAGTGACAACGACTTTGCATGATTCCTGCACCAGTGTCCTAGAATCTTACTTGTTGCCTACTGGTACCATGGGTGACATAGCCTTCTTCTCATTTAATCAGGAATTTTATACCACCGATTATCCCCTCTTTTCCTTTATTTTCAACTTTCCCTGGTGTGCCAGCTCTTTCATTTCACTGGACTCCAGTCTCTCCCATTCTGATAAACTACCAGGACCCCGCATGCCTCTTCCAAATCACTGGGATTTTCAGCATGAGAAAAAAGATACAGAAGCAAGATTAATGGAGTTAAGTAAAAATCTTGTGGCCCTGAATATGAATGTAAGGATACAAAGTTCTTATTCTCTGAACTCAAGAAAAGACTGCCTGTCCCTTAGTCATAGTTCAAGCAGTGAACAGGAACCGCTGGAAATGGTTTTAATCTACTGATCCCAATGAAAACAGTGCCCAAGTTAGGAGCTGGGGTTGGTCACATTAGTATTGTCCGTGGTTTCCTCTGTATTTTCCCATGAGTCAGTGGTGCTGAAAGCGGGTCCTTCCTAAATCAGTCTCCAAGTGCCCCTGTGTAAAGGAGATCCTGAGGTAATGCTGACCTCCCACACAGAACATGGAAGTGAGTAGGTATCACAAAGCTCTTTGTTTTCTCCAGCTTTATTGAAGTGTAATGGACATATAACATTGTGTAAATTTAAAGTGCACAATGTGGTGATTTGATACACACACACACATATATTGTGAAATGATTACTACAACGAGGTTAGTTTATACACCCATTACCTCACACATACCTTTCTCTTAGTGAAAACTTTTAAGATCTACTCCTGTAGCAACTTTCAAGTATACAACACAGCACTGCTGACTACAAGTCCCCACGCTCTGCATGAGAGCCCCAGAACTCACTCGTCTTATAACTGGATGTTTCTACCCTTTGACCAACATCTCCCCATTTCCCCCACACCCACTCCTTGGTAACCGCTAATCTACCCTCTGTTTCTATGAGTTTGGGGTTTTTGTTTTAGATTTCGCGTGTCAGTGAGATCATACAGTATTTGTCTTTCTCTGTCTCATTTATTTCACTTAGCATAATGCCCTCAAGGTCCATCCATGTTGTCTCAAATGGCAGGATTTCCTTTTATATGGCTGAATATTATTCCATTGTGTTTATATACCACGTTTTCTTTTTTCCAAAAGATTTTATTTATTTATTTATTTATTTATGAGAGAGAAGGCATGAGAGGAGGGGCAGAGGAAGAGAGCAAGAATCTCAAGCAGACTCTGCACTGAGTGTGGAGCCCCACTCAGAGGTCCTTCTCACCCCCCTGAGATCACGAACTGAGCCGAAATTAAGAGTCAGATGCTTAACCGGTTGAGCCACCCAGGTGCCCGCACATTTTCTTTTTTTAAGTTTATTGAGAAATAATTGGGACTGACAAATATAATGACATATATTTAAAGTCTATAATGTGATTTCACACACACACACACACATATATATATCACATTTCATATGTATATATTTGTGTGTGTTTGTGTGTGTGTATAAAATCACATTTTCTACAGCCATTCATCCACCCATGAACACTTAGGTTGTTTCCATGTCTTGGCTATTGTAAACGCTGCAGTGAACATGGGGGTGCAGATAACTCTTCTAGATAGCAATCATTTCCTTTGAATATATAACCAGAAGTGGGACTGCTAGATCATACGGTAGTTCTAGTTTTAATGTTTTGAGGAACCTCCACACCATTTTCCACGGCAGTTCGCACTCCCGCCAGCAGCGCACGAGGGCTCCCGTGTCTCCACACCCTCACTTGCTGTCTCTCGTCTTTCTGATAATATCCATTCTAACAAGTGTGAGATAATATCTCATTGTGGTTTTGATTTGTGCTTCCCTGATGATTAGTGATGTTGGCCATTTGTATATCTTTGGAAAACTTCTATTCGAGTCCTCTGCTGATTTTTCAATCAGAGGTTTTTTTTTTTTTGAGTTGTATGGCTTCCTTATATATTTTGGATATTAACCCCTTCTAAGATATATTATTTGCAAATATTTTCTGCAATCACAGAGGTTGTTTTGTCATTTTGTTGATTGTTTCTTTTGCTGTGCAGAAGGTTTTTAGTTTGATGTAGTCCCACTTGTCTATTTTTGCTTTCATTGCTTGTACTTTTGGTGTCACATCCAAAAAATCATTGTCAAGGAGCTTTTTCCTTATGTTTATTTCCATGAGTTTTATGGTTTTAGGTCTTACATTTAAGTCGTTGTACCATTTCATGTTAATTTTTGTGAATGGTATAAGATATGGGTCCAATTTCATTCTTTTGCATGTGGATGTCAAGTTTTCCCAGCACCACTTATTGAAGAGATTATCTCTCCTCCACTGAGTATTTTTAGATCCTCTGTCAAATATTAGTTGACTGTATATGTGTGGGTTTATTTCTGGGCTCTCAATTCTGTTCCATTGGTCTATGTGTCTGTTTTTTCACAAAGTTCTTTGTACTTAAAGAGCTCAAGAAAATAAAGTCTCATATAAATGTCAACTTATTTGGGGTATTGAGCAATATCCCATGTTTTAAAGACTACATGTGCCATAATTTGTTCATGTTTTCAAATTTCTATTGGACTCAAGTCCAGTTGTTGAGCTATTCATTTATAGTTGACCTTATTTTTGAGATTTGTATAAATAGTTGCTTAAGTGATTCTGTTCACAGGTCTTTTCTCTACCTTGGGCATCTCTTGGGGAAGAGGAAAGATGTACTGAAAAAAGGGAACAACACTTTGAAGAGAGAGATCGATTCGTCAACAGGACACAACAGACTGTCTTTTTTAATAATAATTAGGATACTGACATTCACGGCAGAGGAATCCTGTGGAAGAGTCACAACTTTACTGTGTCTTAGGTAAAGGCAGGGATACTAGAGATGAAGATTCAGTCCCCCTAAAAAAATCAATTGTTCTTTCAATTCTTCAAGGACATTTTGGAAAAATCCCAAGGTACATGGTATCCAAAATGTAACCATAATACTGAAAGGAAGAAAAATATTGTGACAGGGTAAAGCTAAATATTAAATTGTTTTCCCTTTGCTCAAATAGAAGGCTCATTAATAACTATAATTTTCTTGCTAGCCCTTATATTAAGCTCAAGTTCCCCTCCTAAAATTTGAAGTCTCCTTTATTATTTTAACAAGCAAATATTTCCTATATTGGCAGGAATATGACCTCCTGTAAGAACGTAATCTACTCTAGTATGTGTATACGTTTTCCCTCTGTGGGCCCCAAATCTTAATTTATTAATATATCAAGTCATTAAAAACATGACTGATTGGCTTAAACAATTAAGAAAATACAGGAGGGAACAATTTTGCATTGGTAGAGAATGGACTAGAAAATTCAATAAGCCATTTCCATTTCCAAGTCAATGACATATTTACAAGTGACATTACTAACATTTGTAGTAATACATAAACTATGACTAAATTAATTATGAATAGTTAAACATTTATTTACAACTGTTGTCAGCCCCACATTTCTTAGGAAAATCCTTAATCACCCACATTACAAATTGCCAACCCATCTGATTTCTGCACGGAGAGCCATTGTTCACTGAAGAAAATGTGAAAGGGAAAATGTCAAGCAATCACATTGGAATGCCCGGATGATGCCTTTCTTTCTCAAAGCAAACAGAACCTTTACATTCCACGACCACAAACCAGCTTCCCACTGAATGCTAATGCTATCAGCGACTACTGCAAAACCCAAAGGAAACCTGCAAATTGGGCCCAGACTAAGACTTCTTCATCTCGGGGCCCAGCACAGGGCCTAGTGCAGAGCGGGCCCTACGTAATCAGCTGTTCGGTGGTGCTGAGTGATGTCACTGTCTCTTGCCAGCCTCCCTACGATGACTCACGACCTCTATATCAGGGACCGCACACGGCAAATACAGTCTGCCAAGTTAGCAAAATGTCGTCACAGGCCTAGTACCTTAGAGTGCAAAAGCATAGCAAGTTCTGGGAACTACAACCCAAGGATATTGGTCAACCCTTTTGTTGTTTTCGTCTCTCAATTTCATGCAGAGGACACCCCAGACATCAGAATCACTTGGCCCAATCACTTAATTATATTGAAATATAGATGGCCACAAAGACAGGGGCTGTATCACAAAATTTAGGTTGCAGCCTGCTGGGCTTAGACATCACTGTCGTCTGTATACATTTAACGGGAAGTATTAACTTGTTTAATAATCTACTTAGTCAAGAAAGCCACCAACACAGATTTGCGTAAAACCACAACATAGCCCCCTTTGTTGTACTTTTGTCAATGGAGATGTGCGGCTCAGTATATATAATGTGATCTCATTGATTCAACTTTCACTGTACTTTTAATGTTTTCACTAGCTGAAAGGAGCTCCATAATGGGAATATAGCTTTAAAATCCCATACGTTAAATCGCGCAATTTAAAGATAACAACATCGAACAGTTCTGAGTCTCTTCATCATTCCAATAATAGTGACATGTTTTTAAAAGGCTTTGGAAGGCTGAATATAAATTTTGTCAGTCTATCTCCCCAGGATGTTCAAAGAACAACCACCAAAATGAAAACAACATTAATTTACACTTGCTTGGCATAAATATGTACTCTGTGGAGTTCCTTACTGTAGGGCAATTCCACAGCATTTTAGTCTTTGGGTCTCAAAACAATTCCCAAGGTTACATACTTTCTGTTCCTGTCCTTTGATAGATGGCATTCTAGCCTAGGTCAAAGTCAGCCCACTCTGTGGCCCAGCAATGATATTTTCAGAGGAGTACGTGAGCAAAACCTTTTATTTTTATATCCTTCCTTGAACAATACCTCCTCTGTGCTAGAAGCTAGGTTTCAGAGATAAAGCATATGAGGTTTCTGCTCTTGAGGGCCAACACCTAACCCTATTCCTAATCGTTACCCTAACTCTGTCTCACTCTTGGTCAGGCATGCAAACCCATAAGTTAACAATGAGCTTAAAAAAACAGCAACTAGAATAATCTATTATACTACAACATGTCAAACAGTCAAGAGGGCAGTCTAAAAGTTTAGTCTAAAAAAGGTCTCAGAGGGGCGCCTGGGTGGTGCAGCGGTTAATGGTCTGCCTTCGGCTCAGGGTGTGATCCCGGCGTTCTGGGATCGAGCCCCACATCAGGCTCCTCCGCTAGGAGCCTGCTTCTTCCTCTCCCACTCCCCCTGCTTGTGTTCCCTCTCTCGCTGGCTGTCTCTATCTCTGCCAAATAAATAAATAAAATCTTTAAAAAATAAATAAATAAAATAAAATATCGGAAAATACTGAATTCTAATAGCGTTACCCTTGATCTTCTCTCTAAGACTTAGCACGTGAAAATAGTATAGATACTTTTTTATAATAATCTTAAATCTTTTCTAAAATAAATCTTTTTAATAATAATAATCTTAAACTCTAGTTTGCTATAATGTGGGGGTTAAGAACATGGATTCTGGATCAGACTGCCTGGGTTCAAATCCTAGCTCTAAAATTCACTAGCTGTATGGCCCTGGTCAAGTTCCTTAACCCCACGATACCCCTGTTCCGTCTTTGGAAAGAGGAGGCCTATAACACATACATAGCTCAGAGGGTTATGTGAGAATGAAGTGAGTTAATGTGCCAGTTGCAACATCTTTATCACCCTTAAGAATATATACTCCCTCTCTCCTCCTCATTTTGATCTTTAGTTAATAATTACCCCTGCTGCTCATGGGCTCATTCATCATTGCTTCATGCACTCCATAAACATTTTCCTCAGCACTCAGCGTTCCCTGGTAACTGTGCTAGAAGCTAGGGTTTCCAGGAGGAAGCCTATAAGGTCCCTGGCTCTCATCACTACCCTAACACCTTGACTCGCTCCGATACGCAAACCCTAAATCACGATGCGGTGGGACAAACGTTAAGATATCAGCACAAGTGGGGCGTGACCTGGTGCCCTTAACTGTTCCTCTGTGACATTCACCGGCTTTCAACAAGATGTCTCAAGCCGCTCCGATCTGGCAGACACCATTTAAAATACACCAGTGAGCAAAAGAGACAAAAATAAATCCCTGTCCGTGGATCTTGAACAGGAGGTGACAGACAGACAATAAGTTCACCAGTTAATTCTCTACATGAGAGGGTTGGAAGTTCTCAGGGGAAAATCAAGCACAGTAAGAGGCCCGCTTGAATGTGAGTCACATTACAAGTGGGGGGCACCGAGGGGGAGCGGGGAGGGGAGAAAAATAAGTAAACACGTGAGGATGACTGGTGTTGCCCTCGCTGAGCCGGGGGAGGCGTGAGCAAAGTTACAGGAGCAGCGGAGGCTCCGACGATGCTTGGGTGAAGAGTGTAAGGCCCAGGCCCAGAGGTAGGAGCGTGCCTGCCGTGTTCCAGGAACAGCTAGGTGGGCAACAAGAGGAGCCAAGAGAATGGTGGGAGAGAAGGTCTGAGAGGTCATAGTGTGCCTGGGTCACATGAGGCCTCAGCGGCCACTGTGTGACTTCTAGTGAGTTGACAGATCACAGGATGATTTTCAGCAGAGGAGGCTTGGGCTCTGATTTACATTTTATCAGGAGCTCTCTAGCCTCTGTGGGAGGAATAAAGCACAGGGGGGAGAGGGCAGAGACACTAGCACCAGTGAAGAACTTATTATGGCAACGCAGGTGACAGGCGCTAGAGGCTCAGACCCCAGACTGGAAGATGCGGCGGGTGCTGAAATGCTTCGATTGGGGAACATGTTTTGCAAGTACAGCCAAGTAGGACTTGCTGATGGCCTGGATGTGGGATGTGAGTGTTGAGGTGTCAAAGGCGACCGCAGGGATTCTGGCCCGAGCAACTGGAAGAATGGCCCATTGGGGGCAGCGGGGGGGGGGGGGCAGAAGATCAGGATTACAGTTTGGGTCCTGCAAACTTTGAAATACCTCCTAGCAATCCCAGTGGAGATGCCAGGTAGTCGGCTGCATAGATAAGTCTGGAGTTCTAGAAGAGTCCACACTGGAGGAGCCAGCGGTACACAGATGGTTTTTAAAGCCGTGAGATCATCGTGCACTAGGTGTAGACACAGAAGACTTTCAGCTCTGATTGGTTTCCCACGTGCATTATGAAGGAAAATTCCTATTTCAAAAATGTGGGCACACCTAGCAATAAGGTAGGGGTACAATAAAAAAGCACCGAGTTAATGATGAAGAAAGCTGGTCTTGGGGACTTGACTCTTGTACCCAAGAACAAATCCCTTCAAGTCTGGGTCTCGGTTTATCTATCTGTAAAATTGGGCACAGTTACACTTGGCCAGCCTACTTCACACACTGGCGGAAGTCTTGAATGAGATCGTGGATAGGAAAATGCTTATAAACGGAGAAGTACTGCCCAGAAGTAGAGAAAAGCCTCACCTTTGCCTGTGGTACTCTGCCCTCGGGCCACTTGAGACAGCTTGCCCTCCTCAAAAGGCTGGTCTCTCAGGGTCTCTGCAAGGTCACAAGAGACCTGTGTTCTTGGCCAAGGACTTCGTGTGTGCCCAAGAATTCTCACGGAGTTAGGGAGAAGGTGGCTGATCAGCTCTATCTTCTCACCTGCTAGTTCCCCCCTTCCCATTATCTGGAGATTGTACTGAAGGCGAGTCAGGATGGGAAATGGGCTCACCAGAGCCAACAAAGGCCAACATGGGTAGAAATAAAGGAAGTGCCATTTCCCCCCTTTACCAGGGAGGACACTATGGCTCAGAGAGCTGAAGAGACTTGCTCGTGGTCACAAGACAGTTAAGTGGCAAAGCCTTAGGGTTTGCTTGCCATCTGACAGATAAAGGACTTGCAGTTTTTGCCCAGAGGGAACACCTGATGCCCTTTGATTTGAGCAACAGCTGGCCATGCATCTCTGAGCATTTGCCAGAAAATACACACAAATCTGCAGGATGCTTATGCACTGGCAATAAATAGTAAAGCTTTTCAGTCTTAAAAAAAAAAAATAGTTGGGTCTGCGCTCCAGCATTTCACTCTTCTTCTTTGGTTGTTGGGTGGGGAGCAGACTGGGGTGGGGGTGGCGGGCAGCATGGCTACCCAACCCACAGAACGAAGCTTCAGAGATGGGACGTTGCCTATCTCTCGACCAGAGACCAACAGAAATAACTGCCTTCAGGGCTGAGATGTCATACCGAGATTTCAGATGAAAGCGCAGGCCAGGAAGTGGCTTCTGAAGCAATAGAAAGTCTATAAAGACAGCTTGCAGCCTTTCCTGTGTGTGTGTGTGTGTGTGTGCGCGCGCGCGTGCGTGCACGCTTGTGCATAAGCAAGGGTACATACATGTTCAGGAGAGCAGGGAAGGAGTGGAAGGGTAATATGAAGTTAAATGGATCTATTAGTAGATTTGTTCAACCTAGAAGTAAAAGGTCTTTTCCCTGCTTAAGTCCCCACAGCTGTCTCTTGAAGATTACAGCAGCAACTCTCTTCTAAGTTGACTTGCCAAGATGCAGTGGGTGCCTGGCAGAGTCTTTAAAACGTCGCAGCAAATTCCACAAGTATATGAGCCACTGTGGAAACTATCCTGACAGCAGGCATGAGAAGCAATATAAACTTTGCTTTGTTTTTTTTTTTCTTTCATGTCATTTGAGAGGTGAGACACCATATGCAGCCCAGCACAGGAGACGGCCTCCAGCATAAGCTAACCAACGGGCTTTTTATTCTTTGCCAGGGGAGGCATCTGATGACACTGGCCCCAATTTTCCAGCCTGAGACCTTGCACTCATGATGTTAATTTGGAGCATTTGAACTTAAAAGCTGATTATAAAGCCACGGAACAGTAGACCATTTTTAAAAGTATCAATAAAGATAGATAACAATGATGAGTTGCAGAGTTGAGAGCAGTTTTCATTTTTCTGTACCTGTAATCCTTAGGGTTATGGGAGAAAAGGTGGCCTTGTGGAATGAGAGACCGAAGCTTGACTCCCGATTCTGCCCTTTACTTGCTGTGTGACCTTAAGCAAGTGGCTTAACCTCTCTGAACTTCCGTTTCCTTCTCTGAAAATGGCAGTGGTCTACTTGGTAAGGTTGCGGTGAAGATTCAAGAGAATCCTCAACTTGGTAAGGGTGTGGCGAGATCACACCATGTGGAGCCACTATCCATGTGCCTGGAACAGAGAAGGTCCTCAGTGGTAGCTGCTGGTAACATCCTTATCGCTGAATTTTCGGACAGAGTTCAACCCAGGAACCCTAAACGCTTACCATGTCATGAGATATTGTAAAGAAATATTTCCAACCCCTGACTCGTGTTTCTGTTCCCTTCCTACCTAACCCCAAGCCCTCCCCTCCTGTCATTCTTAATACAGAAGGCAGAGTGATCTTGTAAGAACTCCTCTGCTCTAAATCCTACCATGGCTCCCATAGCACAAAAGTCAAAGGCGATTCCTTCCAAGGTCTCTAAGGTCCTCCTCACCCTGACCCCCCATGCCTTCTGCAACCTCACCTCCTGCTACTCTCCTCTCTCTCCCACCCACAGTCTGCTCTTGGCTGGTCTCCAAACATGGCCCCCAGCTTTTGTACTTGCTGTTCCCTCTGCCTACACTTCTCTCTTCCCAAATAGCCCCTTGGTGTGCTCTCTTGTTTCTCGGAGGGCTCTGCTCGGACACCACATCATCTGTGAGGCCCTTGCTAGCGATCTCTGGAGAAGAGCATTTCCCACCGCAGCCGTCTCTACCCTCCTGCCTGGATTTACTCACCTCCATCCTAACTTAAGAACCAGACGCACTTGCTAGTGTTCTTGCTTATTCGCTTCTTGCCTCCCTCCTCCCCAAAAGTATGTAGACTCTGCGAGGATGGGCCCTTCTGGCTTTGCTCACTGTTCTACCCTGAGTGCCTAGAACAGCGCCTGGCCCAGAGTAGGAAGGCCACACACATTTGCGGAGTGACTGGTCAGGAAAAGAACCAAGGCAGTCCCTTACAGTACCTTTCAGAAAAGTGAAAAGGTACTAATCGACAATGTGTATCTGGCATCTCAGAAATGAATCTGAGAAGCCCTGAAAGCAACTGACTGATGCAGCAGGGACGCGTCAGTGAGTGTTCCTGTACGGCGGACGTGAAGGATACGTGTGGGGATGAGGACAAGCTACAGGACAAACTAAGTTGAATTCAGCGAGACCGGTATTCAGGCACAGAAACCCTGACAGCCAGTGCTCTAAACTCGGTGGGGAGAGAGTCGGGAAATTTGCAGGAGGGCCTTAAGGAGAGTCACCCCAGTGTGAAGACCTACGTCTCCACCAGGGAAGCAATCGAGACTCGCTCCTCACAGCGGGGCCCGAAGCCCAGCAGCCTCAGTGTCACCTGGCGGCCCCTTAGAAGTGCCGAATCTCGGGCCCACCCCCAGACCCGAAGACCCAAAGATCTGTATTTTAACAGGATGCCCAGGTCACACGTCTGCACACAGAAGGTAGAGAAGCCCTGAAGTAGACGGCAGTGTGTAATAAGAGCTCTCACCGGGGATCAGAACTGCCGTTCCTATAACACACACAGTGTTCCACAACCGGTGGCTGCCATTCGTGTCTGTTTGCTCTTCTTCCGATCAATGCCACAATCCTTTCCATGAGTTTGTTCTTTCCTTCCCACCTTTCCTAGAGCCCCGCCAGTGGTTTCTCACCCCCTCCCATCCCCCTCCACTTTCTGCCCCAGAACAAAGCACTGATTGCTAGGCCGGCCTTCTCTAGAGTCTCCCACCTTCACCTCCCCCCTCTGCATCTGATGACCTCCTTCCAACTTAGTCTTTCCTACTGTTCTTTCCCCTAGATGCCTTCCCGAACCTCAGGCTCATGGGCCTGTCAAAGGCTCTACCATCCCACCTTCTTAAACCTATCCTTCCTTCAGTGGAAATGAAGTCTGGGGCACCTCCTGGATTTAAGCGACTGCAAGTCGGCCAGTGCTGCAGGCGTGACCCTATTAGATCACTCGACGTGCTACTACTGTGAGCACGAGCGCGTGTGCGTAAATTAGTGCCTGCGGGAGAATGTGTGTACTGAGCGTGACTGACGATGTGTGTATGAGAGTGTGTTTGTGTGCGGGGGGGGGTTCAGATGAACAGGAATGCTTTCTAGTAAGCCAAGATACTGTACAAAACCAGATAAAGTAGGCGGTCCCTATTTGCTTTACAGAAGGACTTATTTGGACCAATCACGTCATAGAATAGCTCTTTGACTAGCAAACCGAGGGCGTTGAACATCTGATTCAACTGACACATGATATTTCAGGAATGAGAATATCACATAGCATGAGGTTGATAGGACACGTACATATATAAGTACACAGACACCTAAATGAGGTGACCTTTGCCTTGCTTAACTAATTTGGGTGCTTGTCATAAGGCAGGGACAACAGAGCTTTTCTGTAAAGGGCCAGATACTCAATGTGCTCTGCAGTCATGGCCTGAAAGCAGGCATAGACAATATGTAAACGAGGGGGCATGCCCATGTGCCAATAAAACTTTATTTATAAAAACAGGCAGTGGGCTAGATTTGGCTGGTGGGCTGTAATTTGCTGACCCCTGCTATAAGGATATGTGTGTGGAGATACAAAGCCATCCAAGTGACAAAAAGCAAGTGCCAAACTCCTTGCATTGGATTCTCCCTGTTTTGTCACATATACTCCCCCCCCCACATACACACAGAGCAAGGTATATAGGAAATAGACACAAATGGTCACCGGAGATAGCCCCCTCCAGTGGTGTGGCATTATGGGGGACAGTCACGGTCTGTGTCGTATGTTACTCTAGTCCTGATAATCTTGTAAAAGACCAAGCACATGTGCATAACCAGAAAAACAATACAGTATTTAAAAGAATATGCATGTTTTCTTCCCATTCAGTTTTCCCTCCCTTCCCCTATGATCCTCCCTACTATTTCTTATATTCCACATATGAGTGAAACCATACAATGGTCTCTCTCCGATTGACTTCTTTCACTCAGCATAATACCCTCCAGTTCCATCCACAGCAGTGTAAATGGTAAGTATTCATCCCTTTTGATGGCTGAGTAATATCAGAGAGAAGACAAACCATGAGAGACTCTTAACTATAGAGAACAAAGTGAGCATTGCTGGAGGGGAGGTGGGTGGGGGGATGGGGTAACTGGGTGATGGGCATTGAGAAGGGCGCATGGTGTGATGAGCACTGGGTGTTGTATGCAACTGATGAATCCCTGAACTCTACCTCTGAAACGAATGATGTACTATACATTGGCTAATTGAATTTAAATACAAAATTTTTAAAAATTAAAGAGTATGCATGTTATTTTGAAAACTGTAAATCCTTCTGTAAGTGCTATTATTATTATTACTACTACTATTATTATATACTTTGAAGAAAACCAGTGTTTTGCAGATATAAGATTTTTCACTTGATGCTACGTTTTGTGAGGACAGGGACTGCGAGCACACATGCACACATACAAACAGACTGAAGACATAGATGGCTCAGAAACATGCACACAGTGTGGGCTACTGGTGCATAAAGGGTCCCTGGGATAGCGTGGAGTGGTAGAATTTATTTTCAGAAACAGCAAAAAGGTCCTAGCTTTATACACAAAGGCCAGGTAATAAGCCCCACATCACTGGGTGTTTATTAGAAATGTCAGATTGTAATACAAAGGTGCCTGCTGTTGGCCAAGTTATATTTGTGTCGTATCTTATTTAAAAATAACCTTTCAGCAAGTTGGCATGAAAAAATATATGTGACATAGACCTAGATTGTTTAGGATAGAAATATAGGAGAGACAGAAATGTGTCATTTATTTCTAAACCAAGTTTGGTCTGTGCCCCTTCCCTTTCACCAACCCACCTGGCATGACAGTCTGTCCCTGGGGCCCCTCACTGACTCATTTTGAAAAGTGACCCATGATTTGAAGTCCTCCAGCCCAGGAAGAACTTCTTATTTTCACTTTCTGTACCCTTTCCTCAGGCGAGAGGCCATATTCAGAGCAGCAATACCATGCCCCCATCATCCTTCCATAGGAGATACACGGGATGGTTTTCCAGAACATCATACCTTAAGTGCAGTAGGAAGAGCACTAGACTGGGAGTCAAGAGACCTAGATTTTAGTTCTGTCTCCGATCCTTGGCTATGTCTGCTTGAGTAAGTTATGGCCCCTCTCTAGTCTATAACATCAGAACCACTTCCTAGCTGTGTGTCCTTGGGGATGTAGGATCCTAGAAAAACTGTCTAGCCTCCCTCTGCCTCAGTTTTCCCATCTATAAAATGGGGATAACAAGAGCCCTTTCCTCATAGGGCTGTCACGTAGATTGAATGTGCTTTCTAGCACTCAGTGAGCTCTCGAGGAATGTTAGCCATTGCTATCACATGCTCTATTGTTTTATAGTCCCTTTCAGTTTCCAGAAATCTGGATGATCAAAATCACATTTATTCAAACATCCTCTGGGAGGTGGTGGTGGCGCTATTATCACCATCCCCTTACAGGAAGGAGACAAATGCTGGGAATGGTTCATTGACTGGCCCAAGGCCACACAGCACATGTACAAGCCCTGAGCCTAAAACCTGAGCTTCTCCCTCATATCCTCTCTGCTTCTGGGACTCAATCCATAGGTATTTCCTGGGTCTGTGCCGCTTTCTGGGGTTAGGGGATCAGCATCGGTCTGGACCCAGGATGAAATCACAGCTAGGTTGGGGAGAGAGAGGATGTTACAGGGCTGTCGATTTGACTAATTGCCACACAATAAAACAAGTAATACCTGAATGTGTGCTCGAGATCCTGTGGGAAGAACAGATGGGGAGCCGAGCTGGCATAGCCCATCCCGAAGGCCTTACCCAGACAGGCCAGTATTTCATGCTGTGAAATGAGAATGTTTAAAATTTAAAATATATTTTCAGAAATATCTTTAGTAGGAAGAGAAAAGGTGGACAATTTAGCTTCTGGAAGATCTTCCTTCCCATTCTACATGTGGGCTGTACTATGTTCCCATTGCCCTATTCCCCCAAAGAAAGGAAATTACATTGGTGGGTTTATAACACGGGTCCTACATGCACAAAGAAGGTCCCATGGCAAAAAAAAAAAAAAGTGCTAAGAGACAAATGTCCTAGGGGGTTCCCCAAATAGGCAGATCCTATGTTATGATGGGGGGGAAAAGGGCAGTATAGGTCAGGAGACTTCATTTGGGGTTTTGGCTCTACTAACCAGCGCACTGCACAGCTGTATACGAGTCATTTCCTTCCTCTAGTGGCTCTGTCGGTTGGCCTCGAAGGCTTTTCCAACATTAATGTTCTAGAGTACCATGCTATCCAGGAATATCTCAAACATCTGCTATTTAATAATGGACCTTTAATTGGAAAACATCATTGCTGAATTGCATCTTGAAAATTTTCTTGGGGTGCCCGTGTGGCTCAGTTGGTTAACCGTCCAACTTTTGTTTTTGGCTTGGGTCATGATCTTGGGGTTGTGAGACTGAGCCCCGAGTCAGGCTCCACACTGGGCATGGAGCCTGCTTGAGATTCTCTCTCTTCCTCCTTCTCTCTTGCCCACCCAAAAAAAGAAAATTTTCTTGGGAATATAAAGGAGTTAGAAAGGAGCCATTAGGCAATAGGATGTTTTCTCATATGCTCTTTACAGGGGTCCTGGCTCTTCAGCTTACTCTTTGTACTTCAGATTAAATTAAGGATGTTAGTTCTATTTTTCCCCAAACAATGCCACACGCGGTAGATGAAGTTTCATCCTTGCAATTGGCTGTGTAAAAACACCTACAGATTAAAACTCACACTCTGCTGTGCATATGATTCAATTGAGTATACATTTGTGTAAGCATTCACATACAGACACCAATCTCTCCTTTTTCTTTTCTCTTTCCCTCCCTCCATTCCACCCTCCCCGCTCCCCCATTCCATGTCCATTGCCATTTAAGAAATGATCTCCCCTTCTAGTTAAATGCCAGCAACATTCTCAAACAACGTATGCCATGATTAATAGAATAATAATGAGTCAACTCCATGACCTCCCAGCTCAAGGAGTTGGGTTATCAGACACTTTTCCATCACTTTCCGAGAGCCATGCTTGCCTCCTTTTGTGGCTTCCCTCAGAGTATCACTCAGCTGCCCCCTCTGATCTACACAATCCCAAAGAGCATCTCTTACAAGTAGAATTCTGTTTCCTGGGGTTCCCATGGCCACCAGGCCGGATCCCTCCAACACAGTGGTTCTTGGGCAAGCTTCTCTCCCCATCCTGGGTCTAAGGCCCAGCTGGGTAGACAGGGGAGTAGCTGCGTGAAGAATGGCTATCCACGCATTACGTTTGCTTCCCCTTCCGCCTCCTCAGCTTCTGGAGGTTTCCCCAGAATGGTCCTTGTGCCTGATTCCAGCAACAATGCAGCCTTTTCCCATCATCTTCGCTGTAAGCACCTTTTTATTTCCTGCTCTCTCTCTCCCTATTCACCTTTCCTTCTCCTTTGAATCTTTTATCCTTTTCATTTCCCTGTGATTTTGGCAATCTGAACTTCCCAAGACAGTCCTATTCCCCATGTGTTCTCTGTATACCCTAATTATTGTCACCATCAGCAGCACTCATTACACCCAAGTGCCATGATAAACCTTTGCTTTCATGACCCTGCATTTACCTCACCAAACCCATGTCAGGAAGGTACTATTAGTAGTCCAGGTCTATAAATGAATCAAGTGAGACAGAGTTTACATATCTTGCCCAAGGTTACATAGCTAATGAGTGACAGAACCAGGATTCAGAACCAGATCTGTCTAGATGTCAAAGCCCATGAACTTAACCACTACACTATATGGCCTCAATTACTGTCAAACCATGTGGCTTAGAAAATATGGGCCCCAATATTCTGGTTTAGATTTATCAGTGAGCCTGCATGGGCATTTTCAGTCATACCAGAGCAGTCTGCTGAATGAAATCCAAAATGCCTAGGAGTAACTTTAATCAGAACCATATGAGACCTACAAAAAGAAAACTATAAAACTTCATTGAGAACTATATAAAAAAGACTTTAATACACAGGAAGACACACCGTGTTCCTGAACTGGAAAGTTGAATGTGATAGAGAGAAATCACTTTGCTCTCAAATTATTTATAATTTTAGTTGAATTCCAATCAAAACGCTAACAGGATTCTTTTGGGGACTTGACAAAATAATCCTAAGATTTAGTAGGAAAAACAATGAAAGAAAATTGCATTCAAAACTTATATAAATCTATAATTATAAAAGCACTAGGATACTGGAACAAATTTAGATACACAAATCAATGAAATCATATATATCTTCCATGCTGATCCCACTATGTATATGAAACTAATATATGATAAAGGATGCATCTCAAATCAAGAGGAAGAAAAAGGTTATTAATAAATGGTATTGGGACAAGCGGTTAATTCTCTGGGGGAAAAATAAATGAAATTCTTACTATATACCATGAAGTAATTCTTAGATGGATTATTGAGTTAAATGGTAAAAAAAATTTCAAATCAAAAAACTAGAAGAAAACAAATAAACATTTATCAAATCTCTAACAGGAATAGGAATTTCTGAATTTAGAAATCATGTAAGAAATAATTTAGAACACTAATAAATTTGACTTTATACATATTAAAAACTCCCTAAAACAACCAAAGCATTCAAAATTAAAGGCAATTTACAAACTGATAACAATATTCATCATAAATAAAGCAAAGGATTCCTAACTTTAATATATAAATCACTATTAGAAATCTATAAGGAAAATACTAATTCTCAAATAAATGGACAAAATACTGAATGAATACTCATTGGACACACTCTATTTCAAGAAATGTGCTAGGCACTAAGGAACACCGAGTTTATAACGACTAATCTGCCTCTTGAAGTACCTGAAAAAAAGTGGTATGACTAAGTGTTATAGTTGCTGGACAGGAGATGCCATATAAGGGTTTTCCAGAAAGAGAGCACAACATAAGCAGACCCAGAGATAGATGCACGTGTTCAGCATGCCTGTGGGTGATATTGGATTGGGGTGAGACTTTAAGCTGGAGCCATTGAAGCTATACCTACAGGACACACCATGGCAGACCTTATTCTTTATCTTCTAGGCAGTGGAGAGCCCAATGGAGAGCAGACAGTGCTGTGAACAAATATGCATTTTAGAAAAAGCACTCTGGCTTCAGGAGAAAGGACACGTGGGAAGGCAGCAAGATCAGAGGTCCTGAGACCAGTAGAGAGGTTGTTAGAGCAACTCAGGTTAAAAATAGTAAGACTCTGATTTCAGACAGTAGCACTGGGGAAGGAGAAGGTCGTAATTCGAAAGATGTTGAGGACAGTCCGTAAAAAAGTAATCCAAGTAGCTAATACGGAAAATGCGTAAAACTGTATCAGTAATTCAAGAAACATGAATTAAAAATTTAAAAGAGACCACTCTTCGAGCTATTACATCAATCAAAATGTTTTACATATGACAATAAGCAATACTAACAATGTCGAGGTTAAACCTACTTTTATACATTGTTTCAATAACCACCCAAGTGTCAAATAATATGAAAACGGTTATGTTAACTGTGCTTTATCCACTGTATGAAATATTATGTAACTTATTATAAGGATATTGCTGAAAAATTTGTAATGATGTGGGTAAATGCTTATGTATCTACAAGTATGCCTTCAGTCAACAAAGACATATGGATCACCCACTATGTACCAGGTACTAGGTACAGGCTGGTTGTACAGCAGTTAAAATTATATAAATGGTTCCCATCCTCATGAAGTTTAGTCTCTAGTGGATGACCAACAGAATAAATAATTTATTGAAACAAACGATAAAAAATGATGAGGAGGGCTAGGAAAGAAGAGACTATGGTGCCATGACTGAGAGAATAAAAGGTAGGATGGGGGGTGAACATCCCAAGGTGAAGAAGCTGGGGAAGGTATCTCTGAGATGACATTTTTAACAGAGATTTATGGTTGAAAAGGAGATAGCCATAGGAAGACCAGGAGAAATGGCAATCAACAGAAAAGAAAAAGACAATGCAAAGGCATTGAGAAGGAAAAACTCAGGGTCTATCTGATTATTGAAAGATGATCATTTGGATTTGGAAGTAGTGAAAGAGTGATGGAAATGGTAGAAGGTAAAAGTGGAGAGGTGGGCAGAGGCTTGACTAGTAGGGTCTTGTAGGCCATGGCAGGAAATATTAGTAGTTCTATTCTAAGTGCAATGGGAAGATATGTCCATTTGTTTAGCTTTTCAACAGGGAATACATCCACATAGTTCAGAAGTCCAAACAATATAAAAAAGGTTTACTGCGATGAGTCTTGCTCTCACCCCTGTACTATCCATTGGATATTCCCCCTACTCATCTACAAGTCAATATTTCATCAGTTTCTTAGGAACCCTTTTAGTTTTGATGCACATTGTTGATCTGTCTCTACATCGTATGCCAAAACTTATATACCGTACATGGTACTCTATACATTGGTTTTTTGTTTTTGTTTTTGTTTTTTTGCTTAATAAAAACTTGGAGCTCTTTCCATTTCATTACATGGCTGCCTTCCATATTCATTTTTATAGTTGTATAGTATTTCATCATATGGTTGTACCACAATTCATTTAGCCAGTCAATGGTTATCTAAAGATTTTTATCACATAATATGATTTGTCTTTTAGAAAGATAATTATGGATGCTCTCTAGAGAATGGGTCAGAAGGGGCAAGACTTAGAGAGCACTGTCACAGCCAAGTGAAAGAGGGTATTTGCTAAGCCCAAGGAATAGCAAGGGAGATACATAAAAGTGGGTCAATTCAAGAGATAATGTAGGGTAGAACAGACCAGACCTGGTGATGATGAGGTAAGGGGAAGGGAGGCATGAAGGATGATGCCTTGAGAGTGGTACCATTTGCTGAAATGGGCAAGATTGGAGGAGGCAAATGTAAGAAGGGGAAGTCAAGAGTTCTGTGCAGACCTGTTGGGTTTGAGATGCTTATGAAACATTCAGGTTGAAATGTCAAGTAGGCAGCACAATTTGTGAACCTGGATCTTACGGAAGAAGTTTGTGCTAAAGATATAAATGTGGGAGACGTTAGAGGGTTAGTATCCAAAATATATGAAGAACATATATAATTCAACACTCAAAAAACAAATAGCCCAATTAAAAAATGGGCAGAAGACATGGAGAGACATTTCTCCAAAGAAGACATCCAGATGGCCAACAGACACATGAAAAGATGCTCAACCTCATTCATCATCTGCGAAATGCAAATCAAAACCACAGTGAGATATTTCCTCACACCTGTCGGAATGGCTAACATCAACAGCGCGAGAAACAATGGGTGTTGGCGAGGATGTGGAGAAAGGGGAACCCTCTTGCATTTGTGGTGGGAATGCAAACTGGTGCAGCCATTGTGGAAAACAGTACGGAGGTTCCTCAAAAAGTTAAAAATGGAACTACCCTATGACCCAGTAATCACACTACTGGGTATGTACCCAAAAAATACAAAAACACTAATTCGAAGTGATACATGCACCCCTGTGTTTATTGCAGCATTATCTACAATAGCCAAATTATGGAAGCAGCCCAAGCGTCCATCAACAGATGAATGGATGAAGAAGATATGATGTATGTATACACAATGGAATATTACTCAGCCATAAAAAGAAATGAAATCTTGCCATTTGGAATGACATGGCTGGACCTAGAGAGTAAAACGCTGAGTAAAATAAGTCAGTCAGAGAAAGACAAATACCATATGATTTCACCCATATGTGGAATTAAGAAACAAAACAAATGAGCAAAGGGGAGAAAAAGAGAAACAAACCAAGAAGCAGACTCTTAGCTATAGAGAACACACTGACGGTTACCAGAGGGGAGGTGGGGGGGCTGGGTGAATTAGGTGATGGGGATTAAGGAGTGCCCTTGTCCTGAAGAGCGCTGTGTGATGTGTGGAAGTGCTGTATCACTGCACTGTACTCCTGACACTCACCTTACACAGTATGCTAAGCATACTGGAATTAAAATTAACCAAAAGAAATGGGGGAGACATCTGCATGTCATTTTAACTTAAAGTCATGGCAATGGGTAAAATCACCAAAAACGTGAATGCAAAGTAAGAGAAGAGGGGGAAGGCATTAGCTCTGTAGAATCCTAATATGTGATGGTCAGATAAAGAAAGCTATGGAATAACTGGGAAGTGAAGCAGAGAAAAACTAAGAGAATGTGCTAACAGAGAAGCCAAGGCAAGTGAGTGTCTCAAGGAGGAAGTGGTTGACTGTGCGGGCTGATGCTGATAGGTCAAAACAGATGAGAACAAAGAATAGTAAGTAAAAAAAACCCAAAAAACCAAAGTATAAAATTGTAAACACCCTTAATTATATGCGTGTGTGTATATACCATATACACACACACGTATACATGTATAGACACATGCAAACATATACCATATACACACACACATATACATATATATATATACACACATACACATACAATGATGCATAGAAAAATCACTCTCCTGGACAATGACTGAAAGGAAATATGCTATAATATTATCAATAACCAACATTCAGAAGTCAGGTTATAGGATTCCTTCCTTCATTTCATTTTTCTGTATTGTCCCAGTTTTCTATAATGAATATTTATTACTTTTTAAAAAAGATTTATTTATTTATTTGAAAGAGAGAGAGAGGAGGGGGAGGAGCAGAGGGAGAGGGACGAGCAGACTCGCCACTGAGTCAGGAGCCTGAAGCGGGGCTCGATCCCACAACCCTGAGATCATGACCTGAGCTAAAACCAAGAGCTGAACATTCAACCAACCAACCCACCCGGGTGTCCCAAATACTTATTAATTTTATAATAGAAAACTGCATTTAAAAAAAGAGAGACAGATTTCTTAGCTGATCTTGATGTGGCCCTGACTCAGGAATAGAAAAGCAGCATGACCAAGGATCTGCTAGAAGACTATGAAAACTGCTTCTGTTTGGGAAATGGAGCTTGTACCTCCTTGGAGCCTTTCACAACAGGTGGCTGCTCCGTGGATGGAGTGTAGGGGCAGGGGAGGAGAGGGCTCATGTGAGCTGGGAAACCTGGCCCTTTTGCAAACTTTTAAGCCTTCTATTTCTTTTTCTGCTCTACTAACTTAATCAAGGGTCATACTGCTGTGGGTCTTGTCTTGAAACAGCCTAAGAAATTCTCCTCAATGCAAGCAAGATAAGCTTAGAGAGTTCAACCTGAGCCCCCGCTTACTAGGTGCCACCTCTAAATGTTGCATTACACCAACCCCCCCGTGTCCACCGTGGCACTCAGTACTTGCTGCAACGCCAAATCCCAAGGACGTCAGCCACAAGGGAACAGCCCTGATGGACTCACAGGTCGCAGTCTCGGCCCTCCCACAGCGGTCACTGCCTTGACCAGTCCCATAGTCCCCTGAACACATGCAGAAGCTTGGCTAGTCCTCTCTCCAGGGGGCCGAACACCACATTTGGCTAGCATGACGTCAAAGTAGAGCGTTTCTAGACAAGCTCCTGCTTTGATTTCTCAGAGCAGCCAGACTCGATTGGTACCCAGGCTATTTTGGCAACACAAAAGTTCCTACAGACCTCCACCCACAGCTAAGCCTGCCAACACCCTAAACACCTACTGTATGAAGACTCAACGGTGCTCATCTGGCCCCCCTCCTGCCACCTCACCCTGCCACAGGCCCTGTCCCACAGAGGACCCGCTCATTTCGGGGCCTCCTCCCCTAAGATGTCCGTGACCTAATCCCTGGAACCTGTGGAGATATCACCTTGCATGGGAAAAAAAAGGGGCACTTCTGTTCATCATGGACTTTTCTGGGCAGTAGTTTTGATTTTTTAAAATACTGCATTAAAATGTTGTTTACCATTAGGGGAAAAAATTCAGTAATCAATAGTGAGTTTCGAAGCTTCCTTAAATTGTATGCCCTAGGCAAGTACCTCACCCTTGTTCCCACCTTGTGTAGACGAACAGAACCAATCACACTGTGCTTTAATTACTCATTTCTAAATCTGTCTACTCCCTAGACTCTTATCCCCTTAAGAGTTGAGGGGAAACAGCAGTTTCACCTCTGTATCCCTAGAACCTGGCAAAGGGCCGGCACGGAGGAGGTGCTCGGGAAATTTTCTGTGAAAGCAGGAGAACCAGTAAGAGGTGTTATTTGAGTTTTCAGGTGAATTCAAATCTAAAAATGAGGTGTTTTGATGAAAAGTACAGGATACACACACATATGTGCATATACGAGCGTACACATTTACACACACGCATCATATATAAAAATAAATTTCTGTAGCCATTAATAAATACACAGAGGAGACTACAGATCAGCAGCCGTCTATATGCTTTCCTCGGAGTACTCCAATCCTGGAGAAGGTGGCCAGTGGTGTAGGCCCTAAAATCCTTGCTTCATATTCCAGCCAAGCTGAGTGAATCAGAGCCTCCCACCAGTCTCCCCTTGTCTAGCTGTACAACGCAGATCAACCCTGCTTGTGGGAGGATGGAACAAAGCTGACTTTGGAAGGCACCCCCCAGGGCCACACCGATCATATGTGGGGGGCGGAATGGCAAGTCCGCAAATGCTAGGCTCAGGCAGAAAGACTATTACGGATCTTGAGGATGAAGCTGGAGTCAGATTTTGACGTGCTAGGCTTATCCAAAGGCAGCGTAGGAGCCCCGATTGGCTACCAGAGCTGCAGATGGCCAAGCCAGCAGGAGGGTAGAGGGAGGGCTTGCATTGGAACAAACTGCCATGAGGTAGGAATCGAGCTGGGCACAGGTTGCCCAGACTGAAAATTTCACATGCTAGCTGTGGTAGATTGAATAATCAGCCCCCGGACAGATGTCCGTGTCCTAATGAATCCCTGTAACCCATGAATGTGACCTTATACGGTGAAGAGAGACTTTGCAGGTGTGATTAAGTTAAACCTCTTGCCAGGGAGAGGTCATGCTGGCTTACCCAGGTGGGCCCTCAAGGCAATCACAGGTAGCCTTTTTAGAAAGGGGTGGAGGGAGATTTGATGCACAAAGAAGAGGAGAGGACAATGTACCCATGGAAGCAGAGACTGGAACTATGTGGCCACAGTCAAAGGACTGCCGGCATCCACCAGAAGCTGGAAGGGGCAAGGAATGGATTCTCCCCTAAAGCCTCCAAAGGGGGTGGGCCCTGCCGACACCTTGATTTCAGTTGGGAACAACTCATTTGGGGCTTCTGGCCTCCAGAACTGTGAGCCAAAACTGTCTGTTAACTTGTGTTCATTTGTAACAGAAGCCACTGCAAACTAATTAATACTAGCTTACCAGTTGTGGTTATAGGGGCTGCAGCGTCCTCTAAACTTCAGTCAGAAGATCTGAGCTTGAGGGGCACCTGGGTGGCTCAGTCGGTTAAGCGTCTGCCTTCGGCTCAGGTCATGATCCCAGGGTCCTGGAATGGAGCCCCACATCGGGCTCTCTGTTCAGCGGGGAGTCTGCTTCTCCCTCTGCCTGCCCCTCCCCCTGCTTGTGCTCTCTCTCTGACAAGTAAATAAATAAAATCTTAAAAAGAAAAAAGAAGATCTGAGCTTGAGTCCTTGTTCTGCTAATTGGGGTAGTCATTTCATATACCACTCCCTACCCCACACCCCCTACCTTGACTTTTCAATCTATAAGTTAGAAAGAATCCTGTCTCATTTCCAGGGGTCTTTGGAGAACTGGTACCAAAGGCAGCTAATGTTTGCCAGGGCAGCACTCAGCACTTGGCTTGCGTTTCCTCCTTTCTACTTCACAACCATCCTTGCAGGCAGGTGTTGTGATCCTCTTTGGGCAAGTAAAGAAATGGGGGCTCAGCCAGATTCTATGTTTCCCCGAGGGGTACCCAGCTACCACTCAGAGATGAGCCTCACGCCCAGGGCTCTCTGCCGTGTGGCTCTCCCACCTCTCAGGTTCTGCCTGAGCAGCATTAAATCACCAATGGGAGGTTAAAAGGCTTTGCAACCTGTAAGGTACTGTAAAACGTCAGATGGGGTGGCTGGATGGTTCGAGTGTTCATTCCATTCGTAAATTTGGACACCGAAGCACAGAAATGAAAACCTTTAAGAACTAGCCTCCTGAAAACTGAAATGGATGTGAAGGGAAATGGTTGACCCTCATCCGTATCTTCCGAACTCTCCTGGGTGATCGATCCCAAGTGAAAGAGCACAACCTTGAGCTACCCCAATCAGGGGGCAAGTTGTATTTTGTACTTTTAGGCCACACGTGCTCCATTGAACACAGTCCCCAGTCTAACGGTGATTTCAATTTCCTTACATCAGCTGTAGCTCTTGTTTCTGTTTTGTCATTGTCTAATCTGTCATTTTCTGGGCTTGTCGAAAATTCCTGCCATGGTACGTCCATTCACGGGAATCCAATACCTCCAGGAGCCAGCAACACCTGTACTACACCGTATTTATATAAACATCATTCCTTCCTCTCTCTGTTCTCTTCCTAGACTACCTGTAAAGTGCGCCAAGACAGGAGATAGGGAGCTTGTTGGATTCACACATGCCTTTAATTAAATGAGACGATCACTTCAGGGTAGTTCAAAGGCTGGGGTTGAACACTAAGTCCTAACTTGTAAATTCTAAATCTTTGCTGCATTGACACCACTTTCTAATAACTGCAAGACAGGCTGCGACCGAGCAGCATCCACAGTTGGCTTAATGAAGTTTAGGGAAATAGGCTCATTAATGCAGCTGTAGCAGGAACTTCCATTTTCTACATCACAAGACATGATTTTTACCATCTTTCAGCACTAACATTAAAATCTTTTAGATTCTACCAAGATGCCAAGTCACAGAGTGTGTGGAAATCTAGAAATTTCTCTAATTGCTTCTAAAATGCGATTGCCATCTTATCCTTTCTCAGTGTGGGACTGAAAACAGCATCTCCCTCACTGTGACTGGGAGCTGGGCACTGTGTTTCCCTCTGTTTTGTGTTTTAAGTAAATGGTAATTAAGAAAAGAAAGAAGGGGTGGAAAGTTGAATCAAATGCTCCCTGTATGACTTAGAGAGAAAAAAAATGAGTCAAATTAGTGTAAATCTTTAGTGATTCAAAGAACAGAACAGACTTGTTTAAAATGTCAATCTGACCGGGCAGTCATTATTGGGAACAAATGATAATGGTTATATAGTCATACTTTACATTTATGTCACATTTAAGAACTGTCGAGAGCACTTTTATACATCTTTCCCATTTAAAGTGATAAAAGGCAAAACAACAATCCTGAGGATGTTTCTTGCCCTTTTCGCAAATTCGGAGAAAACGTTTTGACAGGATCCAAGCCTGCCCTTGCATGGCTCATCTCTTTCACCTCCTCCAAATCCCAGCCCTGTCACATCCTGTCTTTATTCAACATTTTAGTATTTTGTTCGTCATGGAATATTTGACATTTATTGTGATTTTTTAAAAAGATTTATTTATTTATTTGAGAGAGACAGAGACAGCCAAGAGGAGAGGCAGAGGGAGAAGAGAGAGAATCTCAAGCAGACTCTGTGCTGAGCACGGAGCCCAATGTGGGGCTTGATCTCATGACCCTGAGATCATAACCTGAGCTGAAATCAAGAGTCTGACGCTCAACTGACTGCACCCCACAGGCACCCCGTGTTCAATGTGATTTTTTAAAAATTACTACATTGAAATGGTAATCATCTTTATTATTTGAGGGGGGGTTGCACCTCTTCAATTCTGTGCCCAGGGCAAGAACCTCACTTACCTCCTCCTAGCCTTCCTTGACCTTGACTCTGAGTTGTGTCTAAAAGCAGCACGAACTGAAGAAGTATTTATAAGGTGATGTTGCACATAGGCGAGGACATTGTACTTGAGTTCTGCAGTCCCTCAAAACGTGGGCAAATTCGTTGAAGGAGGGAAAAAGTGGGGTGGAAAGTGAGTCAGAGGGCTGGAAGCACCCTCACCAGGACCCAAACATACATCTTCCAGCAGCTAGGAGTGGCTGCTTCTGTGACTGTCATGTGCGTCCCTGGGTTCGGTGTGTCCTTGCACTTGGAACTGAGATGCCCTGGTAGCACTGAGTGGAGAAAAGACTGCAAAACAAAGATAAAGAGTGCCCCCTGCCCCTGCCACTGTGGCCCTGATTTGGGGGTCTATCCTGCTGCAGCCAGCCCGCCCTTTTGAGTCTACAGCACAATTGTCTTGACCTGTTCCGACCTTTGCTTCCATGGTACAGTCTCACCTTCACCACTGAGCAAGTGCCCGCAGGGTTCAGCTGGTTAGAGCAGGACAGGAACACTCAACAGTGTTTAGGATGGCCACTCTTTTGTTCTATAAAAGCTGCCTGTTGGGGGAAAAATGAGCCACTACCTGAAATGCAAACTCAGTCCACGCACACCCAGAAGTATTAATGCAACCACCCCCTTCACAGAATTTACTGGTTTTTAATTAAGCTTATGATAGAAATAAGGGGTACACTGTATCAGCCCCTTCACTGAGCAAAATTTCATGAGATTTGAAAAGTAATGTGTGTTTCAAAGACAAAGAAAAGAGATGGATAAAATACCAAGAAACTTCAAGGATTACCAATTAAAACCTGTAACTAACAATGTTTTTCATGTATAGAATTCTCATGCTGACGAAGATTACAGGTAAGTTGGTCAGAGTTTTTTCTTATCGTAGAGGACAATGGCAAAGAGATGGGGAGGGAGATTGATGTAAAGGAAAGTCCACAGGATTGAAGTAAAATAGATTTTGGATCCCAGTCCCAGGTGACACCAACAGTACAGCATTGGGCTAGTTCCTATGTTCTTTGAGCCTCTGCCTTCTCATCTATACAATGGGGATATTATCCACCTCATAAGGCTTCTAAGAATATTAAATGTATACCCTATGTAGGGCACAGGCCCTCACTGGTCCTCTACCCCCCGTAGCCTCCATTTCCATCCATCGGCCAAAGGAAGCAAAGGTAAGTCTGTGGTAGGATCCGTATCTGAAGGCTACAGACAGTATGTGAAAAAGAATGAAGTTACTGAAGTTTGATTCAGTAAACATTTTATTAAATAAACTGGAAAGTCAGCAAAGTACTGCAGTTAAAGTTGGAAAGTAGTCTCAACGTTTCTTGTTCCACATGACCACCTGACCACATGTGTTTACTTCTTTGTCCTGCAAGTCCCCAATCAACTCACAGTAAATACATACTGGGTAGCAGCGTAGTGCCGTGGTTAGGACCACACTCCCTGGTGTCATCAAACTATATATGGAAGAAGGCTCAAGGGAGATGGAGGATACTTTCTTTGGCAGAGCACCCAAGAGGCTCCAAGCTCAGAGTCAACAAGTACTAAGAGCAAACATGGGCTGTGGGACAGCAATCAGGATGGCCACATTAGAGGACTGTCAATGGGTAACAGAGCCGGTTATCCTCTCCCCCTTCTCCATGTACGCAGAGTAGCTGCTGTGTTTGGTCCCAGCTGGAGTCCCAAGAACTCTTTCCTAAGCAGAGTAAAAGACCTGCCTGGAGAAGGCAGGATACAGAATAGGATGACACTCTTTCTCACAGGAAGGGAAACAAACAAGAAAAGACAGCTTCTCCAAAGAATGAAATACATTAAAATCTACCACTTGGAGAACAAAGTCTGAAATACTTTGAAAGACTTCAAAGGGAAGACCCCCTCGCGTTAGCACTTCTATGGAGGAGCACTGTCGATCCAGACGGTAGCCTGTCGGTACAACTCTGAAAGAAACTCAGGCCAGCTACTGTTCTAATCAATGTAGTTCTTCATTCATAAATCACAGATAACCAGATGTTTGTGCAAAACCAACAGCATAAAAGGGAAGGACCAACATGAATAAGCAAAACAAATGACCCCAGAGGAAATAGATTATGCTGGGAACAGAAGTCTAGAATGAGCTCCTATGAAAAAAAGAAGCCATAACAGAATAGGAAAGTTCTTAGAAATTTTTTTAAAAGACTCCAGATCTTTTCAAGTACAAGGGCTAAATAACAAAAATTTTATAGCCTAAGATAACAAGATGGCAAATAGAAGCAAAAAAAGGTAAAAAAAAATATTGAGTACACGTTCAAAAGGTCTAATATTTATCTAATAAGAGTTCTAGAATGAAACAAACTTCAGTGGTTAGGAAATAATAGAGTGGAAAAATTCACAGATAGAGGAAACACATGAATCTTTAGATGAAAAGGGCCCTTCAAGTACCATACCTATTCACGTGGAAATTTCAGTTTATTAAGGATAAATAGAAAATCGCTTGGCTTCCAGAATACCTCCTTCACAGTGGATTTCCCTCGTAGGTCCCTAGCCATTCCTTTCTAGTCTTCTTTGCTGGTTCCTCATCTCCACAAATCCTAAATATTAAATCCAGGATTTAGTTCCTCTTTCTCTTCTATCTCCTCTTACTTCCTAGGTAAGATCATCTAGTATCATGAATTTAAGGACCATTTATAGGCTGAGTCCTATCTTTACATCTCCATCCTGTATTTCTCTCCTGAATCCAGACTAATATATCCAACTGCCCACTTGATATTTCAAAATTAATATCTGAAACTGGACTTCCGATATCCCATCCACCCCACCCCCAAGGAAACATCCTCCTGTAATTTTTCTCATATTCGTAACTCCATATTCTCAATTTCTCAGGCAAAACTCCTTGGACTCATCCTTTAGTCCTCTCTTTTTCCCATACCTGATACCCAGAAACTCCTGGACATTCCTCACTATCTCTACTGTCGCCACCCCAACGCAAGCCATCATCATCTCTTAGCTGCAATACTGACTGCGCCTCCTCACTTGTCCCTCTGCTTCTGTTCTTGCCCACATTTAATCTATTCTCCAATCCAGCAGCCAAACTGAGCCTTTGCTCAGAGCCCTACAATGGTTTCATACCTCACTCAGAGTTCAAGCTAAAGTCCTTATTCTAACCTATCAGGTCTTCCATGACATATCTATGACCTCTGTGACCTCATCTCTTACTACACTTTCATTCACCCCACTCTTGTCAAACTGGCCTCCTTTCTGCTCCTTGAAATGCACCAGACAGGCATACATATCACAGAATGATAGAATGTAATTGGCTCAATCTGAACAGGAAGTTAGAAGGTTGCTTGAAAAATATGCTCAAGAAGAAAAAAAAATACGCGTGTAATAACTTTAAGGTTCTTACTGATGAAATGAAGGAAAATTTCTCTTCTTTCATAAAGGGAAGATGCCTCTGCCTCTCCCCTTCCCCCCTGCTCATACTCTCTCTTTCTCAAAGAAATAAATAAAATCTTTAAAACAAAAACAATGCATGGTCCAAATATGAAGCAAAATAAAATATGGCATCTTTTGAATAATTGACAGAGTACAAAAAAAAAGACAATCCATTTGATCTTGACGCTTCTCAATGACTTAGGATTACATTTCCTTCTCAGTGAAGTATATATATATATTTTTTTTTAAAGATTTTATTTATTTATTTGACAGAGAGAGAGAGACAGCCAGCGAGAGAGGGAACACAGCAGGGGAGTGGGAGAGGAAGAAGCAGGCTCCCAGCAGAGGAGCCTGATGTGGGGCTCGATCCCATAACGCCGGGATCACGCCCTGAGCCAAAGGCAGACGCTTAACGACTGCGCCACCCAGGCGCCCCTCAGTGAAGTATGTTCTTAAACAAATATTTGTTGAATACTTATGATATGCTGTACAGTGTCCTAGGTGCTCAAGGGATATATGGCTGTGAAAAGAAACATAAAACAATTTTCTATCCTCATGGAGTAAACATTCAAAGGCTGGAAGATAGATTATAAAAATAAACATGGGATGCCTGGCTGGCTCTGTCAGTAGAGCATGCAACTCTTGGAGTCGTGAGTTCAAGCCCCATGTTGACTGTAGAGCTTACTAAAAAAAATAATACATAAACAAACAAACAAGAAAACTTCAGTGTGTTTTAAGCATTCTGAAGAATATAAAACTGGAAGGGTAACTAGTGGATAGATGGTATGTACTATTAAAGACTGGGTGGTCAGGCATCTGACAATATTTGATCTGAGACCTGAATGACAAAAAACAGTCAGCCGTGGAAAGGTATGGAAGCAGGGTGTTGCAGGCAGAGGAAACAGCACATTGTAAGGCCTTAAGACAAGAAGCATCATGGCAAAAACAGCATAAGGCCATGAGAGCTGGAAGACAATAAGTAAGGGGCATCAGTGATGGGAGATATGATCAGAGAGGTTTGCTGGGATCAGAATTAAGCAAAGCCTTATGAATCGTGCACAAGATGTTTTGTTTCATTCTAAATACAAAAAGATATGATTGGAAGGTTGTTGTTTTTTTCTTTTTTAAGTAAACTCTATCCCCAACATGGGGCTAGAACTCCTGCCCATTAGATCAAGAGTTGCATGCTTTATCAAATGAGCCAGCCAGGCAACCCCACAACTGGAAGGTTTTAAGCAGTGGAGGGAAATGATCTGATTTCTGCTCTAAAATCACTCTGACTGCTCTCTGGAGAATGGACAGTAGGACGGACTGTCAGGATGAGAACAAGAATAGAAACAGGGAAACCAGTTAGGTGACTTTCACTAGAACGTGACACGGAGGTATCAAGTACACAGTTAGATAGGAGTCTCCACTACAGGGGAGAGGTTGGAACTGGGGATTTATAGTTGAGAGTCATTAAATGATATTCAAAATCATGAGGCAAGTGACACTACTTTGTCCCATCATGGAAAACGTACATACATCTAATATTATGAATATTTATTGGTTTTCAATGTTTAGAATCAAGCTATAGATAAGCGCAAAGAGTATAATCGCATTCTATCGAACCACAGGAAATTGCTGATATTGGGCTATTTTGACATAAAAAATGACAATTTCATACAGTTGAACTCAGTAGTTACAGAATAAATTGTAAATGTTATAAACCTTGACAACATAAAATTAATGACACAGGAGAAAACAGGAGGCAGAAGGGGAAGGAGAGATGGTGGTAAGTGGGCATGTGCTGTGTTTACAAGGTGGGGAGCAAGTAGTGTCGACATTTGATGAAACAAGAAATAGAACAGGATATATAGTGTTTAAAGTTTGTAAATAAAATCACTGGAAGAAATTTAAAAATAATGTCATTAACCCGATCAAGAAGCTGAAGGGAGAAAAACATGGAGAACAGCATAGTTTGCTAAATTCCACATCTGTCATAGCAACAGAAAACGTAGTCGATACATACTATCTAAAATGGACAAATCGAGAAACTGTGCTATACTATTTAGCATTATGGTGATATCTTCCAGAATCTTTTGTTTTAAGATTTTATTTAGTTATTAGAGAGAGAGAGAGCACGCGCACTCACAAGCAGTGGGGAGCGGCAGGCAGAACGAAAGGGAGAAGGAGGTTTCCTGCTGAGCAGGGAGCCCAATGCGAGGCTCAATCCCAGGACCCTGGGATCATGACCTGAGCCCAAGGCAGACGTTTCACCAACTGAGCCACCTAGGTGTCCCTTCCAGAATCTTTAAAACAGTTACAAGTGGCTTCTCTGGGAAATGGACCCGGAAGAGAGCAAGGGTGGGGGAGACTTTTATTTTTTATCCTATACCACTGGGTAGAACGTTTCTTTTGTGCATTCGTTTATCGCAACAACAAATGACGTTGATGACAATGGAGGTGATGGTGATGATAAAAAAACAAGAATAGCTTCCCCTGGCTATCTTCACCTTCCTTTCACCCTTTGCAAAATCAAATGGTGGGTTCCTGGCTGTGCTCCCTTGGGCTGTTTGTACTAATACTCAACAATGCCACAGAGTATTTTATTTTGTCTGTGCAGGAGCACAAAATCATGAAATGTGATTTTTCATATGGATGCTATTATTTAAAGATCTGGACCATAGAATTCCTCCAAAGCAAAGATGTGTCTCCCACCACCAAGAACAGATAAGAATTTTAAGTTCCCTATGGGACTTATCAGGCCCCACCTCAAACCAGATGGCCACGGT
This sequence comes from Ailuropoda melanoleuca, assembly GCF_002007445.2. Taxonomy (NCBI): domain Eukaryota; kingdom Metazoa; phylum Chordata; class Mammalia; order Carnivora; family Ursidae; genus Ailuropoda; species Ailuropoda melanoleuca. The sequence goes on along the minus strand of NC_048238.1, from coordinate 107,131,994 downwards.
GTTGGAAGAGCTGTGGTAAAAGGTGAAATTGGTAAAAACCCAAAGGAAGTTTGTCCTCATGATTTCTAAACATACTTGTTACAAATTTGAAAGTTACCAACCCTTTAAACCAAATTTAACGGAAGAGTTAGTTCAGTTTCCCAATATCGGTTTTGTGACACCTCCGAGTGCCTCCAATTACCTCAAGGAACATTATGAAATTCTATTCTCCCACCCTAAAAATAATTTATGTTCACCTTAATCTAAGATATAACAACTGTAGGTCACTCACTACTTTCACTCAGAGGAATGGGGCTGGCATGGAAGGGTATTAAAATAACGAACATCTCAACTACGGTAGAGTTGGGAATCCCCAGTTCCTACCCTGGATTTTATTTATATGAACAAATAAGTGTCCAGACCATCCACGAAACTGTTTATTTGTGCTACCAGCTCCCCTCTCCTATTAAGAGTCTCATTAGACTTTACCTCATTCGTTTCATTCAGGAGCCACTTGACTAAATTATGTAAGTTCCCAACTTATTGTATACATATTATATTATGTATTAAATATGTTAACATGTATTAATAGTATATTATATTAACATGTAACAATATATGCACATGTATTACGTGGAATACATATAGTATTTCCCTTTATGACGAACCTTACCCTTGGTTGTAGATTAAACAGAGGTATCCACAGATTCTTTGAGAGGTGGTCAGATTTTTTTTATATACTCTGTCTCATGAAGAAAATGAACATTGGACTTCCTCCCTTCTCTGAATAGTCTATGAGAATTACCCATCCCTCTTGACCACAATGGTACCTGCCTTGACACTTTCTGCCTGTCTTTAAGCAAAGAGATAAAATCCCATGGTGAAGTAGAAAGTCTGGTTACAATCAACATCTCACTCTAAGGACAATCAGCCTCTAAAGGATTAAAGATGAATCGCTAACTTCCAACTCTCCCTTCCGGCTTTTCCAGGCCAACATCTCAGTTGTAATATTAGCATCTGGCTCGTTGCCCTTGATGAGACAATTTCTCTATTACCCTGGTGCTGAGATGTTCTCAGAGCAAAATCACAGTGAAGGAAGTGATAACAAATTCGCCTGGTTCCAAACAGGTAGCACTGTTTTCCCCTAACCCCTTATTTTTTCAATCCAATAATATTCTGAAACTCATTTTACTAGATTCCCAACGCTGTGGCTTCTAGCTCCCAGAACACTAGGAAAGACTGGATAGAAACTAAAGGAAGGGGGCAATTGTACACGTTTGGTCTAGAACCCGATTTGCTTCTCCTGTCCTTTCTTGATTTCATGCGCATGTGTGGTTGGTACTTAATGCTTCCAATTTTACAGGGAATGGTTCTGATAACTCATCTCTGTGGTTTTCAATAGCAAGCCTTAAGTCTGCACACTGTGATAACAAAATCCACCCACAGCGTCCAAGTTGGGGGTAATCCATCTGAAGTCTTAATCACTGAAATAAGGCTCCTCTGGGCCAGTCAGGTTTTAGACCCAACGAGCCTGAGGTAGGAGCAGGGTTTTAACCAGTGCTTCCTGTTAGAAAGGGAACCAAGCCAATGCATTAGTGAGTGTGAGTGCCAGGACCCTGGTGAGACTCTGAGCTCCGAAGACACAGTGTCACTGTGTCAATGGCTTTAAAAATACGTGTTTGGAAAAGCCCCAAAATGTTTTAGTCAAATGCTTGCCTGATTATGGCATTTTATAGCCTTAACAGAGGAAAGAAGCAGCAAGACACAAGCAAAAAATCCACCAAGGACAGAGAAGCAGGCAGAAAGCAAACGGCAGTGTTACGTGCCAGGAGCGGCCTCTCCCAAGACACCATTATTGTCTCAGGCTTTCACAGCATTTCATCCATTGTTCCGAGGCCCAGACTATTTTTTCCAAGTCTATTCCCCCCCTTAAATGTGCTGCCATTTACCATTTTGCCTGTTAAAGAGGGTTTTCGGCATCCACACGAGGAATGGCCACCCAGACCTCAAGAGATTTAGAGGGATGTCTAGACAGAAAATGGAATTTTGCGGGGAAAGCTGCAGCGTCCCCTCAAGGGTGAGAATGGGAGAAGGGATAGAAGCAAATCATGTGGCTCTATTTTGTCCCTTCCCGCGATAGAATTGTAGTCCCCTGTATGTTCTCTAACTACAACTTTCAACGAGGCCAAACTATCTTTGGAGTAAAATAACATTCCAGGTGTTTCGCCAGTGCAGGGTCTAGTAACATACAATCACAGCAGTCAATAGCAAGAAAAATCAATCTCCTGAAATTTGAACACACACACACACACACACACACACACACTGCACTGGAGCCTTATCCATTATATGAGCTCAAACATTTCAATCTAAATTAAATCCAATTAGAGGTAATCATAGTGGATCATATTAAACTAATTCTCGGACAGGAAAGATTATAATTTTAAATGGTTCCATAAAGCACTAATGAAAAAAAATCACTTATTTCAATTACGTAGGCCTATAACCAATACCTAAGGGTCAGTGAGGAACTGCGAGGGCGGCTATTTCTCTGCTCTGCCTGAACCCTGTACGAGCCCGGGCTTCTGCAGCAAGATCCGCCGGTGATGGGATTGAGCCCGAAGCCGTCTGTCATGCTAGACTGAGCGATCACAGAGCTCAGTAATGACAGGAGTGATTACCTCTCAGGATGGATGTAATACTACATTTCAGGACTCAGGTGCATAACTACTTTCTATTATTACAGCCCCTTTTGTACTTGATGTATTCTAGTCAATGGTGGTGTCATTTCCCAAGCAACTTCAGCTTCTGTAAGAAACCTTCCTAATGACTGTGCCTAACCTCTTCCTTTCCCCTGTGGAATTGAGAGCTACCAAGCACTAGACAAAAGCAGTTTTGCCTTGTACTCCCAAACCATCTATGTAATGAAACGGAAATTAACGCAAACGTCTGTTAATTATTTGTGTCAATTCTTTCTGAAAGTAGCCACAAATTGAGAGCCGGAGAGACCTGAAGACCCAAGCCACCTTCTCCCCATCCAGCAGGTGGCTGTTCTCACCTCACACTAGCCCAACGTAGAAGAAACGTGGCTTCTAGTGCTAAAACTGTCCTGGCTTCATGGGTTTGCATGACCTTGGCCAAATTTTTTCACCACTTGGAGCCTCAGTTTTATCATCTATGAAATTGGGGTGTTTTCCAATCACACGTGCTGTTCTAGGGCTCCTCGGAGGTGCCCCAGGGGTGGCCGCTGAGGAATTGGAGGGACAGCTGGTGGGTCCAGTTCCCTTCCCTGTCTTTCCCAAAACGGCTCTGCTTTCATACATAGCCATAGCGGGCATTCACCTAAGATCCCATCTTGCAAGGAATCCTGCTGCTAAGATTTTTAAAGCACTGGCCTTTAAGGTCTAACGATTGATGAATCAGTGAATCTGTAACTTTGATTCTAAGAGATGAATTGTACCAGATAAATCTTCTGGAGAATATATCGACCTAGGAGAGGCCTCCCATATCCTACAGAGGACACATAATATTCAGACAATGACGGTCTGATTTTTTTCTCTATATACTATGGCTGCGTGACTTTTAGTTGAGTCAAGCCTACAATGAGGATCTTTTTCACTGAAGAAGTGGAATCTGTACTTTCTCTTCAAACATCTTCAGCCCTTCATCAACCAGTCCACTATTCCCACCGTTTGTTCACGTACCCCTTTTCTGAAGAGGCCACATATATGTTCTACTTTTCTCTCTGTCTGGCTTACAAGGCAGTAAAAGTAGACACTTGAGGATACCAGTGACAATTGTCGTCCATACTGGTGCTGAGAAAGAGCTTGAGGGAGAAAGCCTCCATTTGACCAAGCGATTCTGGATGAGTCATTTCATTGCATGGAGACCTTCCATTAAATCTGAGGAAAAACTAAAGTGAGTTCATCTTGAAAAAGTCTACTTTGATACCATCTTACATTGTAAATGAAACAGGGATATTCACAAAGCTCCATTATTTTACTCATCTCTCCGAATTCAAACATAAATATTCAGAGATGTACCTGTGCTTCCTACCTTTGCATATTATTCCTTTAAATCACCTAATACATAATAGCTTTTGTACGAAAAGGATTGATTAAGGGGTTTCCTTTTCAGTGTAACTGTTAAATCAGCAGCTCATCCAATGATCTGATGCAGAATGTAACAAGTTCCTGATAGAGTTGTGTTCCCTTCGAGAACAAGTGTTTTTCATCACCCTCTTAGTCACCTAATTTGACTGAAATCTAAGATCTTAATGCATCAGTCTTGTTAATTCTCTTGCCAGTACGTAGGAAATTGAAGCAATAAAGCACAACCTGTTTGTAGTGGTGTTAACATTATTAAGTACTCAGCTAGCTGACAAGAGCCCCATTTTTCCAGTAAACTTCAATAGCAGCTTCATGCATATTTAGCTCTCTGGCACTTTTCGTATTTTCCCCCTGATGACTTGTTTGAAAAGTTGACCTCAAATTCACTACACTCCACTTCACTTTTTGCATAATCAAAGTTATGACATACTGCCTAAGCAAATTGCTATTGTCTTTTTATTACTATTTTTTTAAACACTATTCAAATGCTTGTTCTCTGTAAGGACATACATAGCATTTTTCTCTCATTATGCTAGTTAATGGAACTGGACCTTGAAATTGCAGTACTGAATGATAACATTTCAATGGTTAGGTATTTAAAATATCCTGTATAATTTTTATTATTACTATTAGCAGTAGTATTATTATTGTTATTATTATTGAGTTGCTGTGGGAGTCCCTTGTGTTTTTATCTGATTGATTAGTTTGCTTCACATTTAAAAGGCTTCAATCTTGGAAGGCACCCTGGCCTTTCTGCCTACCGCTGTGTGTGTGTGTGTGTGTGTGTGGCCTCGGAATCAGGCCACTCCCATAACAGATGGCTTGGACATCACCACTATGTGATACGGAAACAGACAAAACAAAGTTACCTGTTCTCTCCATGCTCCGTGACTAGTTTAGTAGAAAACTGCTGGACTAGTGTTCAACACTATGTGTTCACATTTTTAAAGCCCATGTTTATAATCTTTCTCTCCAAATTAGCTTCCTCGCTAGGCTTTCCATTTCTGCTAACAACCCTTTTCTCTCACCCTCTCTTAAAACCTTAGAATAATCCTTGTTTCCTTCATTTCCCTATTTCCACCAACCTATCCAGTCGTGAAGTACTATCCATTTCTTTCTTGCAATCACTTCTTCATTCTATTTCCAATAATCCCGCTGAAGTCCAGGTCTTCATTACTTTACTCAAGGGCAGCCAAACTGGTTTTCCCGGCTCTCATCTGTCACCCAACACATGCTATTAACAATGGCCAGCATTGTCAAAGACACCATTTTGTACATAGCAAGTTGGTCAAGAAATATTATGATGCTTTGAGCTTGTATTTAGCAGGGAAGCTAGACATTCACATTCACCCCTCTCAAAGACCTTCAGTGGTCCCTCCACTAGCTAATACATCGAATTCAGTGTAAGAACTCGTAGTGTAACATTCAGGGAACTCCACAATGTGACCCTAAACTACCTTTCCACCTCTATTTCCTGCTATTATCCTACAAGAGTCCCGTATATTAGCTCTATTCTTTATTCCTTAAACATGAAAATACTCCTTACCAACTTGATCTTAGGCAACTTGAGGTCATATACCTCTTGGACACTCAGAACTCAGCATGGAATTCTCCTTATGAGAGAAACCTAGCTAAAGGCCGTCACTGATAAAAATACAGTTTACATTCTGTCTACGATCCTGATTGTCCCTACTCTGTGCTCCGCTGGCACCATGGAGCCATTCCTTGTCCTTGTGCTTACTACACCGCGTTGTATTTATCTGTAGGCACCACTAGAGTATTATTGGCTAAGAGAAATCAAAGCCTCTTCTGTCTTTGTTCACCTAGAAACTAGTACATTGCGTGACACGTAATAGGTTCTCAATAAATTAATGGAAGACCCAAAGAATGAATGAGTATAGAAACAATGTTCCCATGGTGAATTTCATGCTCTCTGGAAATGATGGACAATCAGTCAGGTAGGTAGAGGTATACATTTACATTAAAAATAAAAGTGAAATCCAAAGGGCTTCATCAGTCACTTTGCTGTTGCTAAGATATCATTTAACCAGTCAAAGGTAAGTCTCTATTCTTTTGAAAATATGCATTATTTATATACACAGTTCACGTTTACACTCACATCTGTACATGTGTACATATACACTTATATCTGAAAGGACTTATTAATTGCCCAACTAATTGCTGCTCCAAACAATCGTCCTTTAGAGAAGAACATGGAAGCTATTCTTTAAAAGAAAGGAATATGAACAAAACCCATAAGCTTTACCAAGTCCCAAAGGGAGTTACAAGGTTGGAGCCGGATGCTATTACCAGCCACTATATATCATTCAAATACAGCTTTTAAGGAGGAAACCATAACCCATCGGGATCAAGTAGAGGAATTTGCAATTCATCATCCGTATTTTGGAGTCTGGAACTCCAGTCTGTCCAACCCCATTAAATGCTCCCTCTATCATAAACATGCAGGCATCCCTACTAGTTAGAAGCATGTACAGCATCTGAGTTTTAAACAGATAGTTGAACTACATACTTCTTGAGTATTACATAATTGTGTTTTCTAAGTATTTAGCAGTTTCTGAGAGTTATCCAGCAACACATTTTCCTACTCGCTCTAGGAGCCTAAACATTATCTTAAGAATTTCATAAAATGAAGGAAAAAAAGAATTTCATAAAACGAATACAAATAGTGCCTACACTGCCTAACTACTTCTTTCCTAGGCAACATAACTTAGTTCCATTAATACTTCCCCAAAAGTCAAACCATCAATCATCTATATCATTTATCCCTCCTATAAACTTCTTTTTTAGAACAAATAAACTGCTTCTATATTTTTTGAGCATTTATGATAGGAGTATGCATTGCTTTTGTGATCAGAAAAGCACTGAAGTTATTTTCGTTTTGTGGAAAAAGTTAAATAATGATCAAAATTTCATTTAATGTTTTAATTGGGCTATTAGAATGGCATATGGTGCCAAATTCACTAAGAGATATGAGAAAGAGACATGGAGAGAACACCACAAAAAAGAGGAACATGGAGAAGAAAAATGAGTTTTAGTTATGTATTTACTAACCAAAGATAATAATCAACTTACAGGGAAGAACTAGCAACATAGTTACAAAATACGGGAGCCCTATCCAGGTTACGGCTAATGGAGTAAATACATGCTTGTGCTTTTAGAATATGCTAACAAAACTCCCAGAATTCAGCATTTATATTGTGTATAAATGTGTCAGCATTTATACATCTGTCTTCCAGGAAGATAGAGAGACGAGTGAGGTCACCTGAAAATCTCTCTCCCAAATCAGCTTTAATACAGCTATAAAGCAACCAAGGAAAAAAAGAGCCTTCTCTGCAAAGTGAAAATTTTAAAAATAACATATTCCGTATTCATTTACAGATTTACACAATCTTCGACACCAGGTTCCTGTGATGTAACCAAACAAACAAATGCAATGGTCAAGATGAAAGAATGAATCAAAAGGAGAAAATAGACTTGACACCACAGAAAGCTGAATCGTGGAAGCAGATAAGTAAATGGAACAACAGCCCCAAAGTGCTTTGTAGAGAATAGAGAAAAAATAGCCGATGTGGAAGGGAGGTCACATAGCCTAGCTACCAGTACCAGTTGTTTCTGAGGAAGTAAATGGAAGTAATGGATTAGAAAAATTAATCAAAGCTAGAACAGAAGAAAATGTTTCAGTTCAGAAAAATTATCTGAGATTAGGTATTACAGAGGACCATCACGTTCCATGTCATAAACGAAATTACCAAAGATCAATATATATCCAGATATGTCCTGTTTATTATGTCCGGGTAAATAATTTAAAAGATTCCCTTTAGCATTCAAGGAACAAACAAATAAATCAAAATTATCATGATTTGTTCTTTCCAACAAAACTACCAAAAGACAAAGGAACAATGTGTACAGGTTCTGAGGGAGAATGCTGATGCCCTAAGAATTTAGACCCAACAAAGCCGTCTTGAACATATAAAGAAAACAGAAGGGCAGCATGAAATCTGCAAAGTTTTAGATAATGCACCAGCCCAGTAAAGAGGTGGTTTAGATTACTAAGCATGAAAATCAGAAGATGGGGCAAGAGATGATACCAGAAAGATAGTTTTGGCTTTATCTTTTGGGTAATAGGAAGCTTTTGAAGGGTTTTAAATGGTAGGGGACTCAAGCAATGGGTGGGGAGACCAGTGGTAACGATCCAGAGGAGGGAGGCTACTGGACAGGAATCTTTTGTTTTGGGTTTGTTGTTTGGTAGAAATTCATTTGGATACATGTGTCATGAATCAGGTGGGCAATCAGGCTGATAGAAAGGACTTGGCAAGAAAAACAAAGTATTAAATGAAGTAGGTTTCTTACGAGAACCACAACTGTCTGAAGGCGTTGCCATGAGACTAGGCTAAAAACTCTGGGAAGTCAGAGGCCGGGCCTCATCCTCCACTCTGTCTCCAGGACCTCTCACAGTGGCTGGCACAAAGCAGGCACTTAATACATACTTATGGAGTAAATAAATGAAGAGAGAAACTCCAAAAATGGTCTGACCAATTGCAACATCATTGGAATGATTGTCTTTCTACCAAGGAGACTAGTCTGAAGGACGATGCTCATGTAGAGTGAGAAAAATTCTGGTGCATTTGTTTAAAAAAGGGAAAAAAAAAAAAAACCCAGTGCTTTCACTTTGTAGTAACAACTTGGAGTTGATAATTTTAGAACCAATATACCAAATGTCAAATATTAGCCGCAGCAGGAAAAAAATGATCAAATTAATTCATTGTGTTTAATTAATTCACTGTTATTGTGAATATATCCCTGGTCCAAAAGCTAGCCATTGTTTAATTAGGTCCTCCTGCCTTATGAAATGTCTTAAACTGAAGAAAAATAGAATGGGCTTGACTGTATTGTGAATGCTTGACTTGTGATAATCACACTTATCTAGCAAATGACTAAGAAGCAGTTCTTAGCACACTCTGACTTGTACAGAAAGAAATTTACCAGGTTGGTATTCTTCCTTTATTCTGTCTTTAGCCAAGATGCAAATTCTTCTAAAACTGTAAGTGTTCAAAGTTCTAGAACATACGACACCAAATTTCATTCTATAATAGCCCCACTTGTGGAGATCTACTGAGTACCCCCATTGATACCATCCCTGCTGAGAAACGCACACTATTTCACAAACGCAGAGGCCCTACTGGGTCAGGCAAATCATCTACCCAGTCTGGTGTGTGTGGCATCCCATAGCAATTTCTTCAAATCTATGGTATTTCACTGAAACCTTGTACTACGTTGAGCCTTTGATTTCAGCTGTGGGCTGCATCAGAAAATGTTCTTTCAAAAAAACTAGGCAGAACTGACAAAGAATATATAAATAAGCAAGTCTAAATTTTGAAGGCCCACCAAAGATGGTCTTGAGACACCTCCACGGCTCAGCTCTTTATCAAAGAATAGCATCTCTGTGCTGTGAATGAGGTGGCGGGTGCCTCCTTTTGCTCCCAGGAACTTGAACATCCAGAGAGCTAAGAATACCAACATGCTTTCCATAGAGTGGCTGCTGTCCCTTTCGCCATTATAAATTAGGTTCGGATTTTATGAAGGGACTTTTCCTGCTATTATTTAGTGCCTGGTGATCATATCTATACAGGTCATTATTACTACATCATAGGCACATTGTGAATTCAAGGGAACAAGGTGACACAGCTCCACTCGTAGAAGAAGTAAGAATCTAGATCCAAAGGTCCCAGAAACATCTAATTCAGGGCCATTGACCTTGATGTTAAAGCCAAAAAATTGTAGGTCTACTTTTGGCTCCGTCCCTGAGCATGAAAACTAAAGAGAGAAGAAAAAAAAAATTGCAGAAACCTGTCTTTGGGAGTACTGAGAGTAAACACTGGGATCAAATATTTCCCACAGATAATTAGCAAGTTGCAAAATCAAGTGTGGTATGCATATGAGACTGCGGAAGAAAGAGAGCAAGGGGGGAGGGGAAACACAAGCATGTATTTTCATCACATGGATGGGCAAGAGGAATTGCTACTGGCATTGAAAAAGTTAAAGAGATTCTGGGCAAATTAATGAAGTGAAAACTAAATTAGTTAATGAAGTAAGCACCACAAAATTAATGAAGCAGGGACTGGTAGAGCTCACTTTCAAAGAGTAGCTCTGTACATGCAGATTTGGAGTCTGGCCTCCGTATATTTTGAGAACCTGGCTACTATTACCTGAGACAGAACTGGAGAACGTATTATCAACGACACTTCCTTTCAAATAATGTCAATAAGCAACACATCTTTAGCTCGCTTAGCCATGGCTTTATTTTCATCCCGCTGGAAAGGTCGACATCAGACTGAATTAGACCAAGAGATGAAAGAATAGTAAGGAGAGGGAGCTGTATCTCTCTCAGTATCTCTCTCATCAGCTCCCTCTCCTTACTACTGACTGAGACAATGACAGTGCCTCTTGAAGGGGCCTGCCTCCCGTGGCTCATCTACCTGTGAGCCTGTAAACACATGTGGCTCTCTACGTAACCATCTGTACCTGTACTCAGCTACACGGGTCTCCAACTCCAATCCCCTTGCTTATCTCAACTCCCACCCCAACAGTGAGAATCCCGGTTCCCACCAGCTGCCAGCCATTGACTCAGCCGTTCCATGCCAGTGGACACGCAGAGCAGCATCAGAATCCTGCATCTGCACCTGCAGAGGAAACTGCTTTATGAGTCAGAGTCCGGCATTTATGTGCAGATTCTTTTGCCTTTGGTCTTAGCAACTCTACTCATCTCCGAAGTTATTTAGGCCAGGAGCTCCCCCAGCCCCCCACCATCTCATTCAGTAAGGTGGCTTCAGATCTCTGTAATGTGGTAGGTTCTTCTGTCATGGTCTGCATTCTGTCCTGGGATTCTCCCATTTCCAAAATGATTTTTTTTAAATTTGTCCATTCAGGTTTACTCCTTGTGTTATAAAACTCTGTGGGTCTTGACAAATGCATAAGGTCAAATGCGCCAATATAATATCATACACAATGGTTCCACCACTCTAAAAAAACAATCCCTTGTGCTTCACCTAGTCAGGCTTCCCCACTTCCCAAACCCCTGGAAACCACAGATCGGTTTCCTGATTCTGTAGTTTTGCCTTTTCCAGAATATCACATAGATGGAATCATGCCTATTCAGACTGGTTACTTTCTCTTAGCAATACGCATTTAAGATCCATTCGGGGTGTTGAGTGTATCAGCAGTTCATCCCTTTTTACCACCAAATAGCATATCCCTGTCTGGATGGACCCACAGTTTGTTTATGCATTCACCTACTGGAGAACATCTTGGCTGCCTCCAGTTTGGGGTAATTATGAATGAAACTACTATAAACATTCATGGGCTGTGGACATAAGTTCTCAATTCACTTGGATGAAAACCTAGGAGTGTGATTGCTGGGTCATATTTTAACTTGATAATAAACTGTTAAACTGTCTTCCAAAGTAGCTAGACCATTTCACATTCCCACCAGCGATGAATGAGAGTTCCTGTTGCTCCACATCCTCGAAGCATTTGGTGCTGTCAGTGTTTGGGATTTTAGCTATTCTGATAGGTGTGCGGTAGTATGTCCTTGTTGTTTTAATTTGCATGTGCTTATTGGCCATCTGTATGTCTTTTTTGCTGAGGTGTCTGGTTGGATATTTTGCACTTTTAAAAACTGGTTCATTTGTTTTCTTACTGTTGAGTTTCCTTGTATGATTTTGGCACAAGTCCTTTATCAGATATGTGACTTGCAAATATTTTCTTAGTCTTGGCTTGTCTTTCCAGTCTCTTAACAGTGTCTTTTACAGAGCAACTTAAATTTTTTTTTCACAAAGCCTCTACTTTTAACCACAATTCTCTGTGTCTCTTCATTTTAACTGTCTGTCACCACTGAATTCCAGAGTCCTCCATCTTTCCCTTACTCAGGGCCGCGGGTGGTGCCAATTACAGCAATGGAAAATACCATCAGCCAAAGGTTTTCCCTGCTTGCAGTGCTTCCCTCTCCCTGAATAATGCCTGGAGACCATATCACACTGGCCCCCTTCCTGCTCCTCACACATGCCAGGCAAGCTTCTGTCTCAGGGCCTTTGCACTTACTCTTCTTTCAGCCTAGAATGTTCTTTCACAGACATCCTCTTGGATCACTTCCTTACTTCCTGTAAATATTTTCTCACATGTCACCTTCTCAAAGAGGCCTACTTTCCAGAACTCCGGAGACCACTGTTGCCCTAGAAGCCAGTCGAAACCATTTTAGAGTATGTCTACACACCTTCTGTGACACCCAGGAGTGATGAGCAACTCCGGACCTGTAGGCAAATGGTGGGCCTACACTGACGCCATCGCCTGCTCGCCCATCTCAGGAGAAAAGATGAGAAGTCTGCCTCCCAGTGAGCTATTTCTGTCTAATGCGTCCAGAGACTAAGTGCAGTGACTAAAAAGCAATGCCGATTTTCTCATCGGTGTTCTTCAATAAAGTAGGTAAGCTAAGTTGTAAACATTTTCCTTTTTTTGCCATAAACTCCATACAGAGATTTCCATCTTGAATGGGGAAATATGAGGCCAGGGAATGTTTTTATTTCCTACAATTATTTCCCATGAACGAAAGTTTGTTCACCCCTGGAGGAAGGCATGTGCTTGCCCAGAGCAGGATACAGTTAATTAGGGTCAGGGGTCACGGTTGGAAATGTGATTGGTTCTCCCATGCACATGACAAGGAAAGCAAATACAAAGCCAGATGCGAGTCCTAGCTCCCCACGCCTACCACGTGAGACTTCTCCCAGGCCCATCCACTCACTTACCTCTCAACCCATGGCCTCTGACCCTCCTCTCCCCAGCTCTGTTCCTCCCTGTCTCCACAGCAGCATCTCAACCTTTCTCTTCCTCTGATGACCTCTTTATTCCCTTCTTTGGTCACTGACCTCAGCCATGCCCACCTCCCTCAGGATGCATCCCTCCTTGATTTTCCTGGCCCCAGATGTTCTGGGCAAGACGTACCTCCCCCACAAGTCTCAGCTTTGCAGAGGTCCCCCCACAGCTGCAGCCAGGCTAGGCTCTCTCCTCCCTGACAGGACATATGCATATTATAAGAGAGAATTTTTTTTTATTTAATTTAATTTTTTAAAAATTTCAATTCCAGTACAGTTTAACATACAGTGTTGTATGAGTTTCAGGTGTACAGGGTAGTGATTCAACAATCCTACACGTACTCAGTGCTCATCAAAGTGTACTGTTCATCCCCTTCACCTGCCCCCCCACCTTCCCTCTGGTGACCACCAGTTTGTTGTCTATGGTTAACGGTCTGTTTTCTGATTTGTCTCCTTTTTCCTTTGCTCATTTGTTTTTTTCTTAAATTCCATGTGAATGAAATCATGTGGTATTTGTCTCTCTCTGACTTACTTATTTCACTTAGCTCTGTACCCTAAAGAGGATTTCTTATTCATGGCAGTAAGGCTCTTGGCTTAGTGATGCACAAGACTGGGAGTGAAAGGAAACAGTGAGGAGAGCTTTCATAGCAAATGGATCGGAACTACTTGCTTTTGCAAGGATTTGGATTTTGGTTTCTCTGACCCTCAGAATCCTGACAGCAGCTATCCAGCAGTTTTCCCTTTAGTGCACAGTTTCTCACTCATGAGGGACATTGGTTTCTCTAGTGCAGGCCAGCAGAATGCAAATGGCGGTACCCCCTAAAATTAACAGTGGAAAGGCAAGAGATGGTTGCAAATGTGTTGACTGGGAAGCTAAAATCCAACCCGCTCTCAGAATAAATGATGTCATTTGTCAGTCTCTTCTGGTCAGGAGTGGGAGTGTCAAAAGGTTAAGGTCCCGGGAGTCTTAACTACTCTGACAATACCATCTGACAGTTGATAAAAGATTTTAAAAAAGGATCCTTCATTTTCTTCAAGATTTTATTTATTTACTTTATATATTTACTTGGAGAGAGAAAGAGAGAGAGTGCACACATAAGTAGGGGCAACAGCGGGCAGAGGGAGAAGCAGACTTCCTGCTGAGCAAGGAGCCTAATATGGGACTCGAACCCAGGACCCTTGGATCATGACCTGAGCTGAAGGCAGACACTTAACCAACTGAGCCACCCAGTCATCCCCAAATTAAGGTTTTTAAGAAGTGTGCACTGTAGGCTCCCATCATGGGCTACCTGAGCTGGATGGTGTTCTGTGCTTTCCACTCCACTGTGAATGAACACAACCTTGCAATTGATACCATGTCTTTCTGTAAGGCTTACCACAGTTAAAAAAAGAAAGACACTACCAAAGGAACAAGGCAAAAGAAAATCCTATCCCTAAGAGACACAGCTAAATTCAAACAAATGAGACACATATATTTATAGAAATCTAAAAGGGAATTCGAGTCCAACAACAAGAATAACATAGTTTGCTGAGCAATAAACACCTGAATGCTAGAAATCAGGGCCCCTAAAGTTTTCTCATAGTTGAGGGTTAGTGGCTTTAGGAGATAGGATATTAGTTTGCCTTACTGGAAAACTGCAGTCAGAAAACAGCCTACATACCCTGTTTTTGGAAGCAACTTCTTCCAAGTGCCCTTGAGGAAATCGACAATTCATGGGCAATCCTTTGGGAAGGACACAAGGCCCTTTGTAATGCACAGTGTTGCTGTGGCCACCAAGGTGGTGTCACACCCATTTCCACAGAGCCCTCTGGGTGGGCCAGCCTTGCTCAGCGCCTCTCTGGAGAGCGGTGGCCACCTCAACTGCACTTCTACGTATGGCGTGAGGGATTGGTTTGGCTGAAGAAGCCAAGAAAGATTTACTACATGGAGAGGCCTATGACAGGTCACTCAAGCAACCATCTGAAGCTCCCCACCCAATGATTGGGGGAAAGACAAAAATGGAAGGTGTAAGGAACATCCTTGGGAGAAGTGTCCTAGCATTTTTAATGTTTATCCAAAGACAATAGCGTTTTACCATTAAGCTGCTCTCTGACAGTCACTCCCAAACAGAGAATCAACTGTTTACTTTATCTAATCTACCTTGGAGGAATATGGGTGGACTAGGTGAAGGGGATTAAGAGTACACTTAGACTGGGGCGCCTGGGTGGCTCAGTCCTTTAAGCATCTGACTCTTGATCTCAGCTCAGGTCTTGATCTCAGGATTGTTGAGTTCAAGCCCCATGTTGGGCTCTGAAAAAAAAAAAAAGAGTACACTTATCCTGATGAGCACTGAGTACTGTATACACTTGTTGAATCATGAATCACAATATTGTACACCTGAAACTCATATCATAGTCTACGTTAATCCTACTGGAGACAAATAGATAACTAACGACAAAAGAATACCTCCATCATGCTTTATGGGCCCAAACCGTATACCTAAACCAGTCCTTCCAACAAAAAGGTGAGGGATCACTGTGAACGGAAAAACGAACTATTCCCTAAAATAAATTTGAGTTCTTTCACCTAACAATTCAGGCTTTATCGTGTTTAGAAATAGAAAATGGGGGGATGGGCCATGAAGCTAAAATAAATGCTGGGTGTGCCAGGGGAGTGAAGAAGCAACCCCTGCAAAGTCACAAGGCAGACCACAGCCCCTGTTCTCGTAGAGTTTATGGTCTGGGTAGAAACCAGCAATAAACATGAAAACACACACATACACACACACAAATGTACAAAGGATGATGAGTGCTGTGAATAAAACAATAATGGAGTGATGCCATGGAGGGGGCTAAGGGCAAGGCGTGCCTTTCAACAGAGTGGACAAGGAAAAGGGTTACATTTGAATTAAGACCTGGAGGATGAGAAGGAGCTAATCCCGCAAGGACTGGAGGTGGATATACGTAGGTACAAGAGTGCCCCAAGCAGAGAGAAGAGTCAGGCAAACGCCCTGATGCAGGGAAGAGTCCCCTGTGTTTTCGCAACTGGAGGGACGCTGGGGGTGGCTGGAATGTAGTACAGGAGATGGAGCCACAGAGACAGGCAGGGACCGATCAGTGAAGACCTCGAAACCAATTGGAAGGACTGTTGTGAACCGTATTCCAAGGGCAATGGCAAGCCACTGGAGGGTTGTGACCGATCTGCATTTTCAGAGTTACAGTGAGTCCTAGTGAGAGAGAGCCAGGGACTGGCTAGTGTGTTGCTGGAGGAGCTGCAGAGAAGTAGGCAAACGTGGAACAGGCTTTGGAGGGGGAAACTGCCGGGCAAGCCATGGACCAGATGTGGGTGGAGGGAAAGGGGAGGAGTCGAGGATGACTCCTGGGTTTGGGGTCTGAGTAACTGATTGGGCAGTGGTGCCATTTTCTGAGATGGGGAGCACTGAAGGAAGACCAGATTTGGAGTGGGATGGGGGTATTTAGAATCCTGTGAGAAAGCGTTATAGCTTTGTTTTACAGATTAAAAAAAAAAAATAACTGAGTCTCAGGGTCATGTAGCCAGAAGTCCAAGTCTGTCCTTGGCCTGTCTGGCTCCCTAGGCTGTGGAGTGTCCAGGATCAAGAAGCAAGCATCTCTGCAGAGTCCCCCCCTCCTTCTGGCACAATCTCTCAGCTTTTAGAGGTTCCAATGACCTGGTGGAGAGCTAAGGCTTGCAAATCCCATACAGTTCTCCTTCCCCTATTCCCAACATCAGGAGGTCTGGGAACCAGGATGAAAGGTGTGGGACTGGTCCCAGGACTCTGTGCTAAGAAGGGTCAAGAAACTGCAGTACCTGTTTAGAATTTTGTACCCAACTTCTCCTGCTGAGAGAAAAAAGTCTCCACTAATATCTCTTGCTGCCAAGCTCCCCCTTTCCCTCTTCACACCGTTCCTTTGGCCATCACTCTTGAAATAACATAAGCCAGTCCAAGGCCTAGCTTCGGGAGGAAATAAAGAATACAGGTGACTAGGTAATTATCGCCATGGTCTAACACAACACTGGAAAAGACAAACTTTCATACAGTAATTATCAATCTGGGGACAGAAATTGAGAACACTCCCACGCCCACCATGAGAAACACACTCAAATACAGTGGAGGAGCAAAGCTGGCTCGACACTGCCTCATTTTACATAGGATTTGGTTGTAACGGAGTCCAAAGATGGTCCAAACGCTCTTGCTGTCCTGGGATGTCATGATAGCAATCATACTGACCGCTGCTTGGAATAACTTCACCATTGACTAAGCTTGGGGATTCTGCCACAGAGAGATGGGCCCCGGAAGGGGAGTTTTATCCTGGGAACTGGAGTGTGAAACCTGCGCCTTGAATTACAGTGATGACTGGCCTGGATCTTTCCTCATGGGGAAGAGAACACTGTCGCTGGATTATCTTTAAAAGCAAAGGTCAAAGACGTTTTCTTGAATTGTTCTTGGAGGGGAGCAGATAGCCCCCGAAGCCAGCCCCAGACACAGACGGAAGAGAAGGTAGTTTGTGCTGGGCTTTCCTCTAATACAGCCCCCCTCTCTGCTGCAGCTGAGGCTTTCTGGGCCCCTCTGGTGGCGGGGCATGGGCAGCCCCAAGGAGGTCAGGTCAGGAGGTTAGGAAATTATGTGGAGCGAGGGCTTGGGGTCAGCTTCAGAAAAAACAAACACACAAAGAGGAAAAGGTTGGTGCCCACTCCGGAAGGGACTGCCGTTTGGAAACATCTGCTCCCAGAGAGTTCAGGGGTGGACGGGGTTTGAAGACTGTGCCTTGCCTGTGAGCTGACGGTCACAGACCACGACTGCAGTACCTGAAAGGCTCTCCACTCTGGTGTGTGGTTCCCAGCTTTGGGTCCACAGCCGACCCTCCCCGGCATCACACAAACTGTAAGTTTCCCTTCCCCTCAGGTCCGTTAGCATCTGTCATCACGACGACTTTCCACCTTGGTTTCTTCATGTCCAGCATCAACACTGTAGCCGGAGCCATGTCATCTGTCACCAGGAGTCCCCCTGGAGGAGCTGTCCTCCCTGCACCCACTATTACCCTCTGCTTCAAGCTGCTCTAACCCAGTAGCACCCTCGGGCTGGCTGAAACAACAGAAATGTGTTTCTCAGGGTCCTGGAGGCTCAGAGCTCGAGATCGGGGAGGCCACATGACTGGGTTCTGCTGAAGGCCCTCTTCCGGGCTGCAGACTGCCGACTTCACGTCGTATCCTCTCTTTCCTCTTTAGATGTACTGTCTTCTCTCTCCCGCACACCCTACGGCACTGTTAGCTGTAGTCACCAGAATGTGACCTTACCGGGAAATCAAGTTTGAAGGCAGGTACACAGTTGAGAGAAGAGTAAATCCTCAGCACCCCCATACAGTGTCGATGCTGGACGTGAAGCAACAACAGAAATGTCACATACTGGGCACAAAGTAAGTGCTCTTTGTAGTGCATTGAATCGTGTCCTCCTGAATTTCATGTCCACCCAGAAACTCGCACTTACTAGCTTGTAACTGAAGCTTAGACCTTTTCACCTGCTTCGTCCGATGCCCCCTCCCCCACTCCTGGCCTCTGGTAGCCACAAATCCGATCTCTGTCTCAAGAGGTATGTTTTTAAGATTTCACATGTAAGTGAAATCATACGGTGTGTGTCTTTCTTGGTGTGACTTATTTCACTCAGCACGGTGCCTTCAAGGTCCATCCCATGTTGTTGGGACACATTGTATTTTCACGGCAGAAAAATACAACGTAGCTCTCTGGCCTCCTCTCATAAGGATGCTAATCCCATTCAAGATGACTCCACCTTTGTGACCCAATTATCTCCCAAAAGCCCGACCTCCAAATACCATCACATTGGGGATTAGGGGTTCAATATATGAACGGGGAAGGACACAAACTCAAGGCTTAAAGAGAACACTAGGCCAGCGGGTCTCTCTCAGACTCTTTCCACAGCATCGTCTCCACGGGGTTGCCCGCAAGCAATAAGCAAATACCCAACTGCCCTCTGCGCAGTACCCACGTCCAATCAACGCCTCTCACCACAACCCATCAGCAGCCACAGCGTACTTCATCAAACCCATTCTCCTCCAGTCTTGTCCTGTTCCACCTCTGGAACATGTGCTCCAACCCTTCCCCCTGGCCTCTTCTGTATACCTTCAGCCATGCCTGCCCCACCCACCCACCATTTCCAAGAGCCGCCTCCAACTCACACGATGGACCACCACACACTCGTCTCACGCAGCAGGAATGTAAATTCCACATCCAAAGCTCTTCAGCGAGTTTAAGAACAAGCATGTGAATAAAATTGGTGCCAGTAGAAATCTTATCTCTCTTACATTTCAGGACGGGGGGATGGAGGGCACTATCTTTGCTGAGAAATGTAAAGCAAGGCAGTCAACTTGGTGTTCTTGACGGAGGGTTACCTGATGGGCGAACTGACCGTGACATTTTCAAACCACGCTTCGGAAAACTTTCAGACACCTTTTGATGCAACTGAGAATGTTGAGTTTTCCATAGAGGAAGAGAGGTGGAAAGGGGGAAAAAAGAAAGACCTGGCACACAATCCTCCTTAGAAGGAAACTTTTGATACTTGATCCAATTCCCCCTCTCAGGGTATGGTGAGGACACCCAAACACTTCTCCCAGGATCCCATGGCTCCATAGCCAGATTTCATGGATATTGCAAAAGAAAAAAGAGTATTGATTTAATTGCTGGAGAAAAATAGAGAGGGAATAGTGGGAAGGAGGGAGGGAAAGAGAGACAGAGAGAGACAGACAGACAGAAAGAGAGAGGTTGTTTCTTCCAAGCCCCACATTAATCTTTTACCATACTAATTTTCTAAAGGCCAAGCTGTGGAATGATGACCACGGGAGCTGCCTTATTACACGGACTCCCAGAATTAGTTTAGCCATATGAAACATTTTCAATCTTGTTATTCATTCTCCTGAACTCACATTAAAGATATTAGGCCCATTCCTTTTGGGGAGTTGAATCAAAACAAGACTAGCAAAACCCTTGTCAATAGTTCCCATTAAAAGCATGTGTTTTATCTGCTTATGTATTTTTTTCTCTTATCACATGGCCAAGACATCAGATAACAATGAAGCTTGTATAACTGCTGGCATCAGAAGACAGATGAATACCGTAACCAAGACTTGTGAAATCTGCATTCAAAATGTCTCTTGCATCAGGACCCTCGTCCTTTCTCCTTCCTGAAACAGCACCCCCAATTCAGGTCCTTATTACCACCATGGCACTGTAGCAATGACTTTCCTAACTAAGCAAGGACCTCCTGTTTCTGGCCCTACGGCATACACCTGGTATACTAAACCTTCAAATGCATGACTCTCAAGATGTCATGTTTCTGCTCAAAAATCTCCCGTGGTTCCTCATTTCCCACTGACTTTTAAACCAGCTGCTCACTGTGACTTTTAAACCCTCCACAATTAGGCTTCAACTGGCTTTCTCATCCTTATCTTTACTACCAACGTACATTGGCCTTGTATGTCAGCCACATACATTCCTAGCTGTTCCCCAAGTATGTCCGATAGCTTCTCTCTGCCATGACCTTACCCATTTTTCCCTCTGTCAACTTACCATACCTATCAATCTCTGCCTGATAAAATCTGATCCATCTTGCAAGGTCTTTCTCAACTGCCCTCACCTCCCTGAAGCATTTTCCCTAATCCCAGCAGAGAACTTACTCTGATCTCCTCTAATGGCATTTCTCTAACTCATTCCCTGCCCAACCCAGTGGCACACTTGGAGATGTTTAACAACAGACTGAAAGTCCCGATTTACATACAGTATTTGCCGATTTCTATGGTGCAAATACTCCCACCACCGTCAAGTTCGAGCTACCGATCCATGTCACTGAACACAGAGTTGTGAAGAGATATGCAATAGAAAACAATTCTATAGTATTCCTACCATACAGATACAATAGATGTACACGATCTCAAGAGCATAGACAACAATATAGTAAAACAACTAAATAACTAATGATTTACTTCTGCTTTTTATAAAATTCGTTGTAGGTTTATCTAATTCGATTTTCAATAATGCTAGTGTTTAGCAACCAGCTTTCAAAATTCCTACAACTTTAATGCTCAGCTCTTGTGAGCTGGCTTAAACCAGTTTCGGCGTACCATCGCTCCCACTCTCTACTATATAAGCTCCTTGAAGGAAGATGTCGTGTCTTTCATCATCTCTGTGCACTTAGCTCAGTACCGTGAGCAAGGGAAGCTCTGGATAAAATGTTAGAATACTGCAAGCCGTATACATGGAACTTAATTAACCCCAATATGGACACCTGAATCCATATCCTAGAGTGAAGCTCTAGAAGGAGCTGTCCATCAAGATCTAAAACACTGAGGTCTTGTTACTGGCAGAACGGAGGAAAGGCCAGCATTTCTGGGCAGAGAGAGCCATAGTAAATCCGGTGCCAGGAGAACAGGGTGCAACTTGGTCTTGGAGGCCTGGTCTTACTGCCCCAGGGATTCATTGGCTTACTTTTGTATTGCCTTAGTTTTGTCTCATTTGTTAGAATGTCCCCAGGTCTGAACCAAGGAGAAGGAAAAGCAATGGATGAGGCAAGACTGCACAAGGAAACCTCCGTGTGCTGTTGCAAGGACCCAGGTGGGTCAAAGGAACAGAGGATGCCATGGCACTCCACTGCTCACAGGGACTCTGAAACTGTTTGGACTCCAATATTCCCACCTCTCCCTACATCAGTAACATGAGGCCACAAAATGAAAAAATATTACCTTTCTTTGGAAGGCTTACAAACACGACTTAGAAGAACCAACTGATGGAGTTAACGTTACTTTCAAAGAGAATAGCTATTTCCTAGCCATGTTTATTTTCCTCCTCCTGTTAAGGATGGGCTAAACATCCAGAGTGAGAGTCAACGTATTTGAATCCTTACCCAAGTTCTTCTGGAATTAAAATATCATATAGTTCAGCTTTGCTGTTTTGATTTTAATGGAACAAACTTGCTACTTTCCCTTATAGAACAATCAAAGGATTATTGGAAAAATGTAAATGCATCGATCTCCTTATATAAGTATATTAGGGATGATTAAAAGCAATTGGGAATGTCTAAGGCCTAGAGAGAGTGTAGGCTGGGTTAGGGGTGGGGCCTAAGGTTCTGATTTATAAAACCTCCTCCAGGTTACCTGGATGTCCAGAAAGGTTCGTGTACCCCAGGGGTATAAGGCTTTAGGCAGGAGACAGGTATCTAAACTTGCTGCCGTGGGAAATGAACAAGGCTGCTGATTAGGAACCAGGGAAGGACCGCCAGACCCCAGGTGATGTCACTGTAGCCCACAACTACAGAGGGCTGTGATGTTCTCTGGCTATCCTCACTGGTCTGCGTGGGTGTGGGAGCAAAGAGGCTAGAGAACCAGACTGATCCAGGGTTTTATAGGATAAATGCCACAAAAAATAAAATGAAAGAGATGTGTGCCAATAGGCAAAAAGGATTTTAGAAAGCTGGATTATTTCTGGACAGGAAAGGCAATGAAACCAGGAGGGAGGCTAACTGGACCAGAGATCAAGCTGGGTTCCAAAATCAGGAAGGAGGACATGTACCCAGGTTGTCCCAAACATACTTAAAAGTTTCCCAATAACTGAACCAGTTATAAGTTTTGAAATTAAAGTTAATTAAAATTAAAAGTATAGTTCCTCGGGTGCACTAGCCAGCCCCAATTCAAACCAGATCAAGTACTTCCAATGAAAACTTAGTGTCAAATTGAAACATGCTGTAAATATAAAATACACTCTTGTGTAGGATTTTTACATAAAGAAAATGATATAAAATCTCTCGTTAATACTCTTATAAACTGATTATAAGTTGAAACAATATTTTCGATATACTTGGTTAAATATCATTAAAAATTTTTTTAAAAGCAGGAATAGAGAAGGAACGATGTAAGCAAGATGGATGGATCAGTGGTGTGGCCAGAGAGTGAGATGCTAAAATTCCTGGTCTCAAGGGGACACGGACAATAACGATGAGGAGGCTGTAGAGTGTTGAGCTCATTAGGAGGTGAGGGGCCCGAGAGCTGGGAGACCAGGGAGTCCGGTGGGCTGTTGGCGTGAAGACCTGAAACCTCCCAGGACATGGCAGGCCTTTGGATGGAGAGGAAGCCTTGTTCGAGTCAGGAGCCATGAGGCCATGACCAGGACACCCCACATGACTGAGGGGGCAGGTGCCTCAGCACTAAGGTGATAGCATCCTCCACTGGAAGTGGTGCTGGAGGCTGAGAATATGCACGACTAATTCCTAGAATGTGTGAATGTGGATTTATTGGTAAAAAGGGATTTTACAGATAGGTTTAAATTAAGGATTTTGAGGTGAGGAGATTATTCTGGACTTTCTGGGCAAGCCCTACATGACATCACAAGTGTCCTTATAGGAGAGAATCAGAAGGAGACACCCAGAGGCATGGAAGAGAGGACAACGTGCTGGATGTGCTCGTGGAGGCAGAGAAGGGAGTGACACGACCCTAAGCCAAGGAGTGCCGGCGGCTACCTGAAGCTGGAAAAGGCAAGGAACCGGTTCTACCCTAGAGCTTCCAGAGGGAACGCAGACCTGCTGACACCTTGATCTCAGCCCAGTGAGGTGCATTTCACACTTCTGGCCTCCAAAATTCTGAGAGAATACCTTTTTGTTGTTCTAAGTCCCTAAATCGGTGGCCCCCTTGTTAAAGCAGCCAGGGGAAACAGTGTGATGGGGGGCTGAGGATAGAGTTCCTGGCCCCGCGGGGAATGGGCACCTGCCCTGGAGCTAGCTTTCGCGTGAGGCAGGAGGGGGAACGTTCCATGAAGGGATGATTTCCATAAGGAAATCAATCAAGCTAGGACAAGGCTTCTAAAGGGCCTGTCAGGAAAGCACTGGACTGAAGGTAGGTCAGTTTAGCGTGGAAGGAGAACTACAGAAAGGAAACAGCAGGGGGAGCAGCCGGCCTCACGCTGTTCTGGGCCTCTCCCCTAGCTTCTGCTGGTTGCCAGCACTCTTTGGCACTGCTTGGTGCGTAGATGGACACTTGCAGTCTGCGCCTCCATCTTCACGCGGACTTCTCCCCTTCTTCTACGAATACCAGTCATTGAATGTGGGGCCCACCCTAAGTCCGGGGGGATTGCATCTCAAGATCCTTAACTATGTACCTGTGTACAAACTTTATTTCCCGATAAGGTCACATTCTGAGGTTCTGGTTGGCAAGCCCTGGGTGCCGCCTGGGGCCTTCAGTACAACAGAGCAAGGAGGAGGATAAATCAAGCCCCGGGTAGTGTTGGGAGGTACTCCCCCATTCCAGTTTATTTTCAGCAAAATTAAATAACCAACTGCTAATTCAATTTTTCTCACATATGCGCACACACCACTAAGTATGTTTCGAAGCACTTTACTTGTATTAAATCTTTTTATCATCACAACTTTCCTAGGAGTAGATATTGTAATGAGTATCCCCACTTCAGAGAGGGGGAAACCAAGGTCCAGCAAGGTAAGTAACTTGTCTACAGTCACACATAGAGTAAATGCCAGCACTGAATTCCAACCCAGGCATTCTGGCTCCAAAAGTCATATTCTAAACCGCTGTCACAATCTGCTGTGAATAAGTGTTGAAAAAGTAAACTCAATTTCTATTTGTCATGCTTCACACCTCTTAATAGAAAACCCGACTCAGCTGATACCACTTGCACTCACACTTCTGATTGGGCAGAACCTTATTTGTCAACTATTAGTGTGTTTACTGGAGTACAAACAGGAGGAATCGTGAATCTACTGACGGCTCTTCCCTGTTGCAGATGCCAACTGTGGGATCTTTCTCTCTGGATCCACCTATCAGTTAACGTTTATTGAGCACCTACTGTGTGCCAGGCAATAGACGAAGTAGGTATGGACGATGTGCTGGACTACAAATGCTAATGAGAGAAACAAACTAAGCAAGGATTCACTCAGATACTTTAATAATGTTGAGTGTGCAAAGGACTGGACATGAACATGGGGGATGGGCTTCTCAAGCAGATAGAAAGAAGGCCTAGCCCCATCTGAGGAGTAAGGGAAGAGATCTTTCGAAAGGGTCATTTAAAGCAAGACTTGAAGGATCTTTGAAAGAGGGGGAAAGCCTTCCAGGCCACAAAGGTAAGTGTGATCATCACAAGTCAGGCATTTATAATATGAGCAGACTCATGCAACCACAAACAGCTGTAAGGAAGAGTAATGGAGCCAGCACAAGCTGAAAATGCCTAGTACGGTGCCGGGCACAGGGCAGGTACTAAATCAACATTACCTGAATGTGAATTCACTGAGAATCTCTCTTGAACCCTCGCCTAAGAAAATGCAATAACCTTAAATTCTCAACTCTCATCCTGCGGGCTTGCTGAAGCTGACATTCATAACCAAAGGGACTAAGATCGCAGAACACATGATATGAACTTGTCATTTTGCCATGTTACCTGACAAGGTTGTCTTAATGAAGCAAAGAAACCCACACACATGTGAACTTCAACGGTTTTGGCCGTGTCTCATTCTTAGGCATAATGTTTTTCTAAAGCCCACACTGCATACAACATCAGTCACATTAAAATCATTGATCCCTCTAAACAATGATTGTGTAATCACTGTAATTACTGTATGAAGGACAGACTCAATCTCAGGATAGAAAAAGTGAGCCTACTCCACATTTGATTTTTTTTTTGGTAGCATACTTAAATTTAAATTACACCATAGGCACTTTTTAGCATAACATGTACTGTATATTTTTGCATTTCAATAAACCCATTTTCCCCCTACACATGACACTTGGTAATTCAAAGAAACGTATCTTTGCAGCTCCCAACTGCCACTTCCTCAAGTTGGCTCTTGGTTAGTATTTTTTTCTCTTTTCTTGAGTTAAGTGCAAACTACAAGCTCTCTGGGAGCAAGAGTAAACCTGATTGTCTTTGAGAAAAGGAATTCCTTTTGTTTCCCTCCCCTTCTCTCAAAATCATATCACATGCAATGGAAACATCAGCTGTATTTATCAATAATAAAGTGACCATGGGAGGAAACCAAGTGAATAACTTCAGTGAAAATTGTCATATGTAGTTAGCTTTATACCATACCAATGAGAGGTCTTTCTGCACATCCCATTCTACCCTAGAGCAAGGAGAAAGGATCAGTACAAATACAAGCTCTGCTGACAAAAAGAGCTGGGTTCAATGCCTGGTTCTGTGGCAAAGTGATGCTATGTGACCTCCGCCTATGCATTGGAGCCCCTGAGTCTGCCATGCTGTGAGGAAGCCCCCGCCACATAAGGAGGCCAGGGGAAACTGCTCTAGGGGCAGTCCTGATCTATGAGTCATCCCTACCCAGCTACCAGATATGGAAATATCATCACCGTGGATTCTCCAGACCAGGCCACAAAGCAGCTGAAGGCCACTGAGGGATGTGAGTTGATGCCGCAAGTTGCAAAAGAATCACCTCAATTCTTTGACCCCAGAATCTGTGAGCCTAATAAAACAGTTGTTATTTTAAGCCACTAAGCCACTAAGCTTTGGGGCCATTTGCTAATATACATTAGCAATAACAAAAACAAGACATAACCCACGTAAGTATTATCTTACTGGGCCAACAGGCACCTGGAAAGACCCTTGGCTACAAGCCAACAGGATAGTAGTAAGAACAGGAACAGCAGCAGCAACAACGGGCCCATATATAGGATGACCTCTGCACAGGGCACTGTTCCTGTGATTTATATCTATGAAGACATTTAATCCTCACAGCAGACCTGTGAGGTAAGTGCTATTATTATCCCTACTTCACAGATGTGGAAATTGTGGCACAGAGATGTCAAGTGACCGGCCCAAGCTCCCACAGCGAGTAAGTGGTAGCATAGGATGTGGATGCAGGCAGTCTGGTACCAGAGTCCTCACCAATAGTCTGCACACTCTACAACCCCACTCATGTCGAGTATGTACGAGAAACCTTACCGACATGTCTAGACTTCCGAAAATCTCGACACAGCCGGCTTCCTGGTCCTGATCGCCAAGCCCATCTGCAGTGGTGTTCCCGACAGCTCGGTGGGCTCTTCTGCCCCTGGTCAGTCTACAAGCTGCAGGGGCACTTACTCAAGTTCCTGCAATTCATAAAGGCCATTATCCTTTGGAAGACTCCTACTCTGTCCTGGCACTCGGTGACAACTCAAAATGCCACAGATCTCATTGCTAATGTTACTTTGAGCTAGGCTTTATCAGTCCTGTCATAGGTGCTGCAGGAAAAGCTAATAATAATAACAACTAAAAGCTACTGAGCACTGTGGGCTAGGCAAGTCTTATACTCAGCCCTTCACGTGTAATATTCCCTCCAACCCTCATAACAACAGTAACCTGCGATGCAACTGCTATTGCTTTCACTGCCATGCTACAGAAAAGGAAACTGAAGCTCATGGAGATTAACTGACTTGCCCAAGGTCACACAGTGAGGAAGTGGGACAGGATTTGAACCCACATCAGTATAACTCTAAAGCCGGTATGCTCAACTGGATCACCGAGACTCAATGAACTGCCTTTCTGGTGAAAGAGACATGTGACCTCACGGGGAAAAAGCCAGCGTGGCCTCCCTCCCAACCCTTCCTGGATTAAATCCCAGCTCTACCCCTTCTTCTCTCAATGGTTCACTTCTCTCTCCTGTAAAATGGAGATTAATGAAAATACTTTCACCCCTAGGCCTACACCCAGGAGAAATGAAAACATATAGTTACAGAAAAACTCACACAGGAGTGTATATGGCAACGGTATTGACAATAGCCCCAAACTGGAAACAATCCAAACACCCTTCAAATAGATGAATGGAGAAACAAATTGAAGTGTATCCCCGCAATGGAATATTATTCAGCCATAAAAGCCATGGATTACTGATCCGAGCTACATCATGGATGACCCTTGACAAATTATCCTAGGTAAAAGAAGCCAAGCACAAAAGCCAGATATTATATGATTCCAGTTATATGGAATATCCCCAATAGGGAAATCTACAGACAGAAAATGGGTTGGTAGTTTCCAGGGACTGGAGGGAGAGAGACTAGGGAGTGATTGCTAATGGGTATGGGGTTTCATTTGGGTGTGATAAATTGTTCTAAAATTGATCGTGGTGATTGTTGCACATATGTGTGAATATACTAAAAGCCATTGAACTGTATACTTCAAATGGAGGAGTGGTATGGTATGTGAATTAAAACTTAACAAATAGTTCTAAAAAACACAATAAATAGGTCTAAAAACACTACCTCACCACACGAAGTTGTTGTTTGGTATAAATGAATTAAGTGCCAAGAACTGTGCCTGGGACATAGCTCTGAATACAGGTTAGCTGTCTTTATGCTGTAAAAAAATTCGAAAGAATGTACCAGAATGGATTTGGGAGCGTGGTTCTTGTTTGGGCCCCATAAGAAATCACATTCAATTCTCACTCTGATTTCACTGTGTTTTCCTGAAAGTCGTTAAGTGCCCTCTGTACTGTCACCTGAAATACACAGTGAGAAGTGCCGAAATGTATAGGGGGAAGAAAAGAGAAAAATAAAGGCAAAATAAAACCAATATTTTGGTGGCAAATACCAACTACAGTGAGAAAACACCTCATCCTGTTTGTATTTTGGGGACCGATGAATTATCAGGAAGACGTCCTGCTCGTGTCTTTCCTGTGCCATGCCTCCTCTATGCCTGCCCTCCCTCTCCTCCCAAAAGTTTAGCTGCTTCTTCCACCAAATACTTGCCTGGAGAAATACAAAGCAGAAGTCGACATACAGGATAGTAGAGGTCGGCCCGCAGCAACCTACACCAGCAACTCTCCCCGGCACCTGCTCCAAGGTGAAGTGCTTGAGAACTCCCCAGAGCCAGCTGTGGCCGGCCAAGACACAGGTGTAGCCGCGGGGTAAACAATGGCCCAGCCGCTGCCTCTCTCTGCACATGGCATAGCTTCTACCCCAATCAGAGCTGCCAAAGAGAAGGGGAAACGTAAACGTTTTCCAAGGAGTTGGGGGAATGAAACCACATTTTCAACCCTCCGGATGTCTCCTTTAACTTTAATTATGGAAATTAGATTGTGTTGTTTGCAGCTGTTTGCAAGGTAGGTTTCCTTGTCCTTAACCTTAATCCTAGTAGGAGCTTTCCCCGCATAACCCCAGCTCATCGGAGAGGGCAGAGCTTGGACAATTTCTCTTCCTCGAATTTTACAGGCAGGCCGGCAAATTTAGAGAAGGGGTCTGTTGCAAAAGTCCATTCGTGAGTCAGTCCCTTACACGGCGAGCTTACCGGTCCAGTTCACAAAGCGTTAATTGACCCACAGGTAGTGTAGCCTAAATATGGATAGATTCCCCAAAATACAGATATTTTCAATAGCAGGCTCACGCTTCCTCGCCTGAAACCCTTGGAGCCTAATGTTTCAGAAATCAGGATTACTTGGATTCCAGAAACTGGAACCCGCTGTATATACTGTGTATAATGTAAGGCCCCCACTGGCGTCAGGAGCATGTCCTGCAATCAAGACGACCAGTTTTCTGAGGCAAAGTAGAGGAATACTCAGATGAAGTAGGATAAAGAAGGATTGTAAATAGCCTCCCGGTAAGTTAAAGCCAGCTTTTGACACCAAACCAGCAAACTTGCAAAAATATATTCAGTTTCCCCATCTGTAGAGGATTTCAGAATTACAGGTGAGGGATCGTGAACCTGTATCTTCATGCCCCTGTTACCTGTTGTGTACTCTTGGGCAATTTCCTAACCTGACTGGGCCTCATTTTCCTCATTTGTAAAATGGGATCAACAACAGTTACCTCATATTAAAAGAACGAGTACACGTAAAGCTTTCAGCGGCGCCTGACATGAAGAGCTCAAGAAACGTTATCTCACCTAGGTGTCCACGGATTGACGAATGGACAAAGAAGACGCGGTATAGAGAGATACACGATGGAATATTATTCAGCCATAAAAAATGTGGAAATCTTGCCATTTGCAACAACATGGATGGACCTTGAGGGCATTGTGCTAAGTGAGATAAATCAAAGACAAATAGTGTATGATATCACTTGTGTGTGGAATCTTAAAAAGAAAAAAGAAAACTCGGGGCTCCAGGGTAGTTCAGTCAGTTAAGCGTCTGAATCTTGATTTTGGCTCAGGTCATGATCTCAGGATCCTAAGATTGAGCCCTGCAATGGGCTCTGTGCTGGGCATGGAACCTGCTTAAGATTCTCTCTCTCCCCCTCTGCCTCTTCCCCTCATCCCCCTACCCCAGCTCTCATGCTCTCTCTCTCTTAAAAAAAAAAAAAAGGAAAGAAAGAACACTCACAGGAAGATCAGATTTGTGGTTACCAGAGGCAGAAGGTGGGGGAGGGAGAATTGGGAAAAGGTACAAACTTCTGGTTGTAAGATAAATAAACACTGGGGATATCGCGTACAACACGTGACTATAGTTACCACTGCTGTGTGATAGAAAAGGTGTGAAGAGAGTATGTCCTAAGAGTTCTCATCACAAGGAGAATTTTTTTCTTTTTTTTTTTAATTTCTCTTTATGGATTTACATGAGATGATGAATGGTAACTGTGATAATCACTTCACAATGTAGGTCGAACTTTTCTCTGTACACCTGAAACCCATACGGTGATGTTTGGCAATTATAGCTCAAACCTGGGGTTGGGTGGGGGGAAGGAATGTTACGTCCACGGTTACTGCTGCTGAGGTCGCCATTAGCATCATTTCCGCCCTCCATGACAGTAGGAACTAGAAGGGATGGGGTGGTGGCACAAAATCCCAGATACCGGGATTTGTTAATTTTCCATTTCTGTACCAAAAAAGGCATGCCTTGAGATGAAGCGCTTCTCAGGTGTTCTCAATCAGCAAACAAAGAACAGCTGCCACTTGGGGGGCAGCCACCATTCAGTAGGACCCACGACTCATGTATATGTATGAGGCGCCTGTGAGTCAGGGGTTTATAAATCATATTGTCAGCATAGCAATAAAAGCCGTGCCCTGTGTTGAGCCCCAAAACGTGCCCAGCGCTGTACTAGGTACTTAACAGGCTTTATCCTGGTGATCACGGCCACGGCCCTGCAAGGACAGCATTCGTGCGAGGACGTGGAGGGGTTAAAGCAATTTGCCCGAGGTCTTGGGGCAGCTAAGGAGTGGCAGCTTCAGTACTCACCCTAGCTCCCTCTGAGCCCCCAGCCTGGTCTTTTTCCTCTACGAGACCTCCACGAAGAGGTCTGAGTTTTGCCCACTTGGTCAACACAAAACAACGGTGAATCTAACAGAGATAAACACAATCACCCACGATGCCCAGAACAACCCGTGCGGAAGGAACAAATGACCTACACCAATTCTTCTGATTTTGAGAAATATCACACGTAGTGGTGTGCGTGTATGTGTGTGTGTGTGTGTGCGTGTGTGTGTGCATGCACGTGTGTGTGGTCTTTGGGGGTGAGGGTAGGGAGGCTGATTATTCTTAAGAAATTTCATTACAGTTTAATTATTTTTTTCATGAGATAAGCCCAGAAGGCCTTTGTTTCAAATATTATTTCTAATTATTCATGGCTTATGAATGCAATCACAAATAAGGGTGAGAAGGTAGGTTTATTATTTAATCAACTGCATAAAAATAATGTACTACTCAAATTTAAAAGGAAAGAGAGTTATCTCATAATTAAAGCCCTAGTCAGGTAATGAGGTCTCTTCGGCTCTATCCAGTCTCCAGTTGCTAAAACTTCTGAAGAGCGCAGTAACCACTCGCGTCACAACCTGGCATTGGTGGGGCAGGGGATGGGGTCCAATTAGGGGTTTCCATGAGCCCTGCCCCTCAGGAGGCAAATTAGAAGTCAGGTAGGTCCAAACTCCTGTCCTTTGCACTGAGCCCTTCTGAAACCCTGCAGGCAGGGCACACTTTGAGTGATGAGGAGCTCACGACCCCAAGAGGTAGCTCGCTCATTTGGCGGACAGCCCAGCGGGTCAGGAAGCGGTAACCTGGGCTAAACTCAGGTTAGTCTGTAGCTTTCGTCCTGCCACCCTGGCTTTACCCTCTGCAACCATCAGACTCGCTCTACTCCCTTCTACCATCAAATACACGAACTCGGGGACTTTCATGGCACACACGTGTGCATACACACTCCTCTTAATCTGGACTAAATGAGCTGGGTGTTTTTCAGCTCTCTCTTATGTGGTATGATTTCTAGATCTTTTGCCACCCCTCCATCACCCACTTCTGGATGCTCTCCATAATGCAGTGCTTCTCATGCTAGTGATGCCCAGGTCAGACTCCATGCCAGCTGGGTCAGAATCCTGGGAGATGGGTCCCTGGCGTCAATATTTTCAATGTATCCAGGTAATGCAAATGGGTAGTCAAATTGGAGAACCAGAGCTCTAATCCCTTGCTATTCAAGAGTGGTCTACAGCCCAGCAGCAATGACATGACCTAGAGCTGAGGCAGGAATGCAGGATCTCAGGCCCTGCCCCAGTTTTATGGAATGGGAATCTGCATTTCACAAGACACACTGGGATTCCCGCACACATTACAGCATGAGAAGCCAGGCTGAAAGGCACATCCTATCTCCACCTTGTCTCCATATATTGTTTTCTTAGATCTTATGCTCCGTTATCCTCAAACAAAGCAAGGTTTCTTCTGACTCCAGGTTTGCCACGAAACAGTAGGACTGCCCCTGGCCCACTCCTTATCCATTTCAGGGTTGACTCAATCATTCTCAGCGCTACATATGGGCCCTGGCCATCCACCTTCCCTGGGTCTAGCAGGCTGTACCTGGTGTACCGTTTCCTAAAATAAGACCCACTGTCATAGTCCCGGCGCTCGGCAGCACCAGAACAATGTTTTTAAAGTGAAGGTTTTAATTTCAATCAAGAGATCTAAACAATTAATATCCACTCTCAGCATTTCAGAAACCGTCTGGATGACCACCTATAGCTGGGCGCGGCCTCGTCATTTCAGCTCCCGCATCGGCTTTTGTGTTTACAGCCACACTGGTGCCAATTAGAAATATTTTAAGTGTCTCGGGCTAATGAGAACATAACAGAGACCAGCCCAGGATGCAGAGCCAAGATTTAAATCCAGATCTGTGACTCTGCAGCCTGTGCCTTTTTTTTTTTTTTTGGCAGCCTGTTCTCTTAAAGCAACTTTCACACCAGACACCATGCTGAAAGACCTGTAATCTACCACCGCCTTCCTATCTTCACATTCTCTCCCGAGATCAACCAGAATGGTGCCTCCTTGAACCACGTTGCCTTTGCTCCATGACTCTCACTTCCGATGAGCCCATAACGTCAGGAGAAAGAACCAGATGACACTCAGACTTGTTTTGGTGGTGCCCACCATGGATAACCACGGGAGAAACTTAAAATTCCTCACCATGAAACACTTTTGTTTCCC
Source organism: Ailuropoda melanoleuca (assembly GCF_002007445.2). Taxonomy (NCBI): domain Eukaryota; kingdom Metazoa; phylum Chordata; class Mammalia; order Carnivora; family Ursidae; genus Ailuropoda; species Ailuropoda melanoleuca. The sequence continues at coordinate 107,098,634 of NC_048238.1, read as the reverse complement.
TCGAAAGAAACAGTAGTATCTTTCATTAGAAACATATGAATTGGGTGACTCCATGATTCTCCAAGATCAAATGACAAATTCTCCACAACCCTGGAGTTTTAGAGTTACTTAGTTTTATATTTTCATTTGTTATTGTGATCTGAAAGAATCACTTTCCTCTGATGGCCACCCTGTAGCCACGTACTAGAACATACGTTCAGAACTCACACTTGTATTTTTGTAGGAGAGCTTTAGTACTGAGCAATGGCCAAATGCCATTATGCAAGGCGAAGAGAGGACAGTAGTTCAAAGAGGGGTGAGGGGTAGGAGACTAACCTATCTACCAAGTCGTTACATTCGTGGCAGTTTAAATATGCAAGATGAATTTCTCTTTAAGTGACATTTTTATATTTTAGTGTTGTATTTTGGGATATTAAATTTACTGTCTCCTCAAATGAATCAATGATTACCTCAAATCTAGTTTTCTGTTAAAAAGGGGAAATAATTAATGACTGGGACCCAAATGACAGTCTGCTGTGCCAGAAAGAAAAGAGGGGAAGGAAAGGAGGGAGAGAAGGAGGGAAGGAGGAAGGAAATGAAAGGTATGAAGGAATTGGAATATAAAACTACTAAATTCAACAAATAAATACTGAATTTTTGCACAAATCACCTACCACATCACAGCTGAGATTATCAGCTCTTGACAATTTCTCTCTTGAAATTCCCATAAAACACCAAAGAAACACTAGGATGAAACACTAGGTCGATGGGAAGTCTATTGCCAAAATCACAGGGGAATTTCTACCAACTACAACTGCAAAGTCGTCGACACCGGACTGGACAACACATTCCGTGGTCCAGCCTGTGCTACACAACTGGACACAGAATGCGCCTCCCCACTGTCTCCCCGCTGGCTCAGCCATGGCAGGTTTCCCTAGCGAGAAAACCAGGTCATTGTCCCTCTGCTCCATAGGGCAAATTTCGAATATAGCCAATATGCTCTTCCCCTCCCAGCCCGTTCATGTAGCTCTTCTTTACTCAGGGAGCACAATTGCCAGGAAATTCGTGGACAGGAGTTATGCCTGTGTGTTGGTCGGTTAGAAGCAAGTGGTCCCCTGCATCCTAGAAAGATCATGCTTCACTAGACGTTGCTTTAGGTCAGTGTTTTTCAAATTGTGGGCTGGACCCATTACTGAGATGTGAGATTCATTTCGTTGGCATGTGCTCTCTTTAAAAAAAAATAAAATTAGAAAGGAAGAGATCAGAATACATCTGAGATAGCAAAACCAAGTACACACTGTTATAAACCTTGTATTTAGGTGATTGTGTGTGTGTGTGTGTGTGTGCATGGGCACGTGTGTGTTCTGTATCACAATGTAAGTATGTCTTTCACATGAACCCTGCTTTTGTCAACTAACACATTATCATCTACTCCAGCGTTGCTTGATCTGAAAATTTGGTGAACGCGTCAGTGTTCTATGTTAAGAGTCTGGTATGATGATTCCGAGGATGGACTCCGGACCCAGGCTGCCATCTTGCTAGCTCTTCTGCTGTCCTATTGGTGAAGTGATGGTAATAACAGTGCTTACTCGTAAAGCTGTCATAAGAATTGGGTGAGTGGATACAAGTGAAGCAATTGGAGTTGTGCTTGGCTCGCACTAAGTGCTAGTTAAGTATTGGTGATTATTCACATAACCGCGATTATTTACCCCAGTCAAAGGAAAGCGCTACATGTGATGGAGGAGCCCAGAGCGGAGCTCCACGGTAGGCCACTCAGAGCCCTCCCACCACATTGGCACTGATCCACTCATCATCACTTGGCATGTAGGGCCTCCACCAGCCAGGAATTCACTCAACTGAACTTTCATCCAGTATTCATTTCTCCATCTTCAAGACGCCATAATGGGCCCTGGCAGTCCATTCTGCTTCAGTGAATCCCGAGGCCCTCACCATGCTTGAGCACTGCATACCCACTGTGCCTACCCTCTGCCCATCACTGCCTTCCTATCCCCGCCCTCTCTGCATTCCATCAGCTCCAACCAGGCCCGCCTCCTCGCTGGGGTTTGCAAACACTCACCTTTGTGCTTCAGGACCTTTGCACTCGCTGTTCCTGCTGCCCTGGGATCCTCTATCCAGACGGACACGTGGCTTGCCCCCTCCCTTCCTTCAGGGTTCACTCACAGTCATCTTCTTTGAGGGGCCTGCCCTTGTTGTCCTAGATTAAATAATATCCCCTGCCCTATCCCAGCTCCCCCCGCCCCGCCTCCCTGGCCCCTAGCCCTGAACATCAGCAAGAAAACTGTCTTAGTTATTTAGGTGATTGTTTTCTCTCTTTCCCACTAGAATGTCAGCTCCAAGAAACATGGATTTTTTTTTTACTGTTTTTGTCCACTACTGTTGCACCAGTGCCTAAAAGACAACCCGCCACAGGGTAGCAGATAGTAGTCACTCAGTAAATAGTTGTTAAATGAATAAATGTCAAACACTGTGCAGAAGACCAAACGTGCCCCATCTGTAGCATGCTGCCGACCCGAGAGTCTACTAATAGACTTTAACGTTCTCTTAAATAGATGTTTAAGGCATTAAATGTAGTTTAGCATGACTTCCTCTCAGCACACATAGAATTTTATACGTGATAAAACAAACTTCCTCTTTTCCTGTAACGGAGTATATGAAGCCCTATGAAATCTCCTTGGCAGCCTTTGGCTCCATCACCAGAGACCAGCTCGGGCCCAGTGGCCTCGCCCCATCATGGACAGGCGTCTCTTAGTTCTGCTTCGGCGGCTTCTCACTGACACCCTGATGTAATAAAGGTAAGAATTTCCAGTTCTTTGACCAAGGGGTGAAGCAAGGGCATATCTTAGTCCCGCTTCTAGTCAACCTTCACCTTAATGACATACTTAATCTTGAAATCAGATTACAGGGTATTTCATTACCTCCATACAAATTCCAAATCGCTGTTGTGGGCAACTAATAAACTTTATGTGTTTGGCCTGCTTCTATTATTCAGTTTATTTACTGTAGTGGTTGCTTCTGGTGACTTTTCTCCCGCTTCTTTGTGGTTCCCTCTTATTTTCCATCATTTTTAAAACGTGAGGTAGTCCCGGGTCCTGGTCGGTCCCACCAAGGTAGCAGTGGAGGGCGTTGCAACGTGTTGCTTGAGGATGGGGCCCTAGAAAAACCCCAGATGGGCACTGCTGATGATCCTTGTTTACATTTTAATACATAAATCAATAAAATATAGAATAAACGGTCATGAAACCTTTTCCTTCTTAATAAATATTTTATAAAATAGCTTGGCACACATTTATTCCATAAGATCCAGGTTAATCATCTTTTTTTTAGTTTAAATTGTACTTAGTAAAGATGCAGTGCGATATTGGTTTCTGGAGAATTCAGTGATTCACCACTTGCAGGTCACAGCCGGTGCTCATCACAGCAAGAGTCCTCCTTAATGCCCATCCCCCATCAAGCCCATCTCCCACCCACCTCCCTCCACCAACCCTCAGTTTGTTCTCTACTGTTAAGAGTCTCTCGGGGCACCTGGGTGGCATAGTCAGTTCAGCATCCAACTCTTGGTTTTGGCTCAGGTCTCAGGGTCATGAGCTCAAGCTCCGGATGGGGCTCTGTGCTCAGCGCACAGTCTGCTTGAGACTATGTGCACCTGTCCCTCTGCCCCTCCTCTCCACTCTCACGCTCTCCCTCTCAAATAAATAACTCTTTTCAAAAAAGACTCTCTTAGGGCTTGTTTCCCTCTCTCCTTTTTTTCTATCCCCTTCCCATATGTTTATCTCTTTTCCTTCTCAAAATCCCCACAAGTGAAATCATATGTTATTTGTCTTTCTCTGACTGACTTATTTCATTTAGCATAATACCCTCTAGTTCCATCCACATCGTTGCAAATGGCAAGATTTCATTCTTTTTGATGGCTGAGTAATATTCCTGTGTGTGTGTGTGTGTGTGTGTGTGTGTGTGTGTGCACACCCCACATCTTCTTTATCCATTCATCAGTTGATGGACATCTGGGCTCTCTCCACAGTTTGGCTGTCGTTGATAATGCTGCTGTAAACGTAGGGTCACACGTACCCCTTTGCATCTGTGCTTTTGTATCCTTTGGGTAAGTACCTAGTAGTGCAATTGCTGGATCGTAGGGTAGTTCTCAGGTTAATAATCTAATACCAAATTGTCAAAAGCTGCCTTGCCCAGTATTTTTCCTCCCTCAGCTGGCCCTCAAACCTCTATCCCTGTATTTGCCAATATTTTATAAAGTTTGTAACCTTTGTAAATCTGGAATTTTTTCTTAATTTTAATGTATATTTTTGTCCTCTTAGAGGTTCCCTCAAGTCCTTTGTGAAATGAGGTGCAGTATAATATCTCAAAATACTCACTTAGGAGCCCCTATATATGTCCACATGGTATGATTCACTTAACGAATCATCATTAAATATTAATTATCCAAAAAGAAAACTGATGATTGGGAGAGGGTAAACTGGCAATTTGATGGGCTCTATATTAGCAGTCAGTTGATTGATACCGGATATTGGTATTTATTTTAACAAAGCACTTTCTGGGAAATGACACACTAAGACAATAAAGGCCACAGTCACTAAAGCCATAGGAGCCAGACTGAAATTCTCCTGCACCATAGGGGGCCACTTAATCGATCATTCTCTAAAACTCTTTCAAGTGCAATTCAATGACTCAAATTCTGTCTGAACAAAGGAATGGGGCTGGGACAATAATTAGTGCAAACCTGGAAACATTGCAAAGAGCCTCCTAAAACCACTTGTATTTACCAACACCACCACCTCTCCAGGTCCTTGGAAGCGTCAATTCAGTCATTTTGGATTCATATCAGAATCTACATTCATGGGGCACCTGCCTGGTTCAGTCGGTAGAGCGTGTGACTCTTGATCTCAGGGTTGTTAAGTTTAAGCCCCACGTTGGGTGGAGAGATTACTTAAAAATAAAATCTTTGTACTGTGTCAATTCTATTATCTTGATTTACAGGTTCGAAGCGGACACCAGCCTATTAGTTGAATCAATTTATTGAATCTCTACAATGCACAAAACAGTGACCCATGCCCTGGGGATACAAGATGAGTACAACATGGGCTCCATCCTCAAAGAAATCACAGTCCAGTTGCGGTGCAGAAAGGTGGAGAGACAAACACTTGAGCATTTTTTAATCAGTCTGCAATATGATCATTGCTAAAACAAAGGTGAGCAACACGCTTTGGGGGATCCCACAAGATGAACCTTGATGTATTAATGCTGAGCAGAGATGAAGGAAAAGGTGCTCAGGGAGAGGAAGGAGTGATAGCAAACTCAGAGGCATGTGATGTGAGCCCACAGAGTAGAGTGCAAAACAGAAGTGGTAAGGGATGGAACACAAAAGTTGGCTGGGACCAGATCTTCAAGGACCAATGACACCTTGCGAAAGAGTTGGGATTTTACCATAAAAGTATTGAGGAGACATTGAAGGGTCCAGATGGGAATTTCATAAGATTATGTCAGACAGTAACAGAATATACCCGTTGGAGGCAAGGAAGCTGTTAAGAGAAGTTTATAAGACTCAGAAATCCTCAACCGTGGCCACATATTAGAAAGCAGGAAGTTTTTAAAAACATGCCTGAGTACCGACCCATCCCAGAGCATCTGAAGGCAGTGGAGGTGATCTCAGACATCAAGACACTTTCAAAGTTCACCCAGATAATTCTAATAAACATCTACAGTTGTGACAAACACGTTGTAGCCAACAGGGGAGGGGAGGTGCCTATATTAAAGCAATAATGATGATGAAGAAGAAAGGAGGAGAGAAGGGAGGAGACCGATTAAAGCGACATTCCTGATGTCAAATTAAAAGGCTGAATGATGGCAGAGTTGAGGGAGGGGAAGAGATGGGTTAGATGGTGCTTGGCTGATGATGTGTCTCACTGTCAGTAGAGAGGACCGAGGAAGAGAAGCAGGGTTTTGAGGAGGACAATCATGAGTTCAGGCTCAAGCACAGGGCACGTGAGGTCCTCACGGGACACCTAAGACGGTGCTCCTTGGACAACTGGGTATATAAACTCGGAGTTGAGGTCAGAAGGGGAGGTAAAGAGAAGCTATGCGAACAGATCAGATGCTCTGATGCGCTGGCTTTTTTGGAGGACTGAACCCACAGCCATTGAGCGCTAGCACGTGCCTAGATCTGTTATCATTACACACACCATTTTCCAGGCGGTTGTGGGTAATGAAAAGGAATCGCTTGGGAAAAGTCACCTTTCAGAGACAAGCCTTCACAGTGCGTTTCTTAACTTTGGCTACTCAATGGAATGACCTGCAGGACTTCTAGGCCCAGGCCACATGCCAGGCCAGTTGCGTCAGAATTCCAGGGAGTGAGACCCGGGCAACAGTATTTTCTAAAGCTCCCCATGTGCTTCCAATATGCGCCAAGGGGAAGGACCACTGCTCTACGAAACACCCTTTACAAAGCCCAGCTGCTTCCATGACTGAAGGCAGAGCCGGCCAGAATCTCGCAGCCCGAGAAACCTGGACGTGTGGCTGAAGCCCGCGGGTGTGCGCAAAGTCAGCTGTTTCTGGAAATAACCCAAACGTCTGAGGGCTAATTTTAACCACTTACTACATTTTGCAGGTGTATATATCAAGTGTCTATTGTATCGGATTCTTCAATTACCAAAGCATAAGCTATTGCAGACCCAGTTAAAGCGGCAGAGGATGAGAAGCCCTCTCGTGAAAACAATGCTCTTACACTCACAGATTCACTTGAACTTAGCTCTATTTTGATCTTTATAATTTCTTTTAAAAATCACATTGTATCTACCCTTTGCTCTGTAAGTCTTGCAATGGCCTTTGGCCAAAAGCAATAAAGTTCTGACCTGAAGATATATAATAAAGAATCCTCTGCTGTTCTTTCCCCAGCAACCTAATAAAAACCATAGCACTGTGAGCAAAAGTCTTTATACTCTTTTTATGATGCCAAATCAGTGGCATTTCCCCAGGCTGACAGCAGTGGTCTTTAAAACCTAGAAAAACAAGCACTGACAAGGAATTTTCCTCTCTGTGCCTTTTCTCTTAGAATGAGGCTGCGCCTAGGTCCTCTTAAGTTTGCAGAAGGAAGGTATCTCTGAGATAGTCTATGTGCCTTCACCAAGTCATTCACCCAAATCACAGCCATTAAGCCAGTAATGCCGAGTCCCAAGGGCCGTGTCACAACTGTTACCATTCATATTGGCCAAGTCCTCTGAAGAGGGGTAAGGATAAAATGGCCTTTTGATATCATCAGTCTCGCCCTGTCCTTCTACACATGACCAAATGAGGTCCAGAGGGGGCAAGGCCTTGCCCAAAGTCACACAGGATTAGAACCCAGCCTTCCAATGCTTCACTCCTCTTCTTTCTCTTTGGCTCTAGGTGAATCTCTGACATCCAGAGATCGTGAGACCTAGCTCTAGAAAAGGACTCGTCCTCAAAATCTGAAATCTCTTCCATTCCAATGGCGATGACGATGGTGCCGGTGGCCACTACCCTTGGGCTTCTGCCATAATTCTAGTGTTCATCCTTTAAAGTTACAGCCACCTCATCTCCGGAGATTGGACAGAAACTTGGGCCTCAACATGTGTAAAGACCCACCTCCCAGGTGGTGCAAAGCTGATGGTCAGGCCCATTCGCTCTGCTGCTCTCATTACCTAATGGAGACACCAGCCGAGGGGAAGGAGCTGGGGACTTTACCACACACATGCTGTGTGATCTTGGGCGAGTTACTACCTCTCCCAGGTTCAGCGGCCTCATCTGTAAAATGGGGACGATAATAGCACCTGGCACAGAGGACTGGAGGATCACACGACAGCTGTGGTTCTCAACTGGGGATGAATTTGCTTACACACACACCCCCACTCAGGGGACATTTGGCCACGTCTGGAGACGTTTTTGTTGTTACGACGGGGCATAAGGGGTGCTCCTACAAGGCACAGAACAGCCCCTCACATCAAAGCATTACCCGGCCCCAGATGTCAACAGAGCTGCGGATGGAAAGCCCGGCACTAGACAGATGTGTGCACACTATCGCGCTCGGCTGTCGAACACGGTGAGCATTCAGTGAGTCACGGTCCTTCTTCCTTGGTGACTACAGATAAGCTCTTGGTGTCTGGAGGGTTTGCTTACAGAAACCCAACTCCTGGTTTGCTCTGCAGGAATTCTGTTTCTCAGCGTGCACAGGGGAGTGCTCAAATGGGGTTTCCAAAGGATGAGAAAATACGCCGATCAAATACATAGCCTAAAGCTCCCTGTTGCCCCACACAGAACCCAATTTCTGGCGAACACCACTAACTAGTTTGCAATCAGGTAATTTCCTTGATTCGTCACCCGATTCCTCTGCACAGACATGGCTTTTACTCCAGAATTAGGCAGAAGCCTCTGAAAACCTGGCTCGGAAAGACGATGGCCCAGAAACGGGTGGGAGAGAGGCAGAGAAAATGTTTTTCTAGATGAAACACACTTGAAGTCAGACGCCATAGAACTTCTCTGTGTGAAGTCTTTGCCGCACCATCTCAGATTAAATACCACAGTGAAAGCTAGAAACTTCTGTTCGACTTGTCTTGAGCCATAGGTATCAATTTTTACTCATGTCTTCAAGGTGTGTGAATGTGCGTGTGTGTGTGTGTGTGTGTGTGTGTTTGCCAAAAGCAACAGGTCTTAACAGATCGAGTGTGAAGCCTATTGTTTTCACTTTCTACAACAGTGCAGAATTTTTCCAGGTATGTGGGAGGCAGGCTGCTTGGAGCCATTATAATGCGTGTTCCCGGCATGATCTCCTTCATTAAATAATCTTTTAATGCAACATTAATAGTAATTACAAGATTACAGTTCAAAATATTTGATAACAGCCCACTACGAAGCTGAAATTTTACCGTTCTTCCTTCTAAAGAAGTCAGTGGGAAACAGGCCTCCTGCACAGAGCCGCCAGCATAGTACCCAGATGCAAAGGGAGGCAAAACATTTGTTACTCCTCTTGAAAAAAAAACAGATTGTTTCAGCTCTAGGAAGTAGAATATAGGGATGGGGCAATAGCCGAACCAGCATATCCATTTCAGGAAAGTACACACACACACACACACACACACACGTATGTGGACACACAGACATAAGTAATTCTCTCTTTCCCTTTCCGTTTCTCCATGCTCACCCTTGCTAACTTCAACCTGGTCATTTAAGAATAAATCAACCCGTAGCAGTTTTCAATTTATTATAGGAAACTCTTTCACACCATCACACTGTCTCAACAGTGATTATTTTCTCTTTTTGGGGAAATTAACATAACTCAGGACATATGTACTGTGCTCCATCCCTTCTTTCTTAGTGGTGTGTGCGCATATGTGAGAAAAATTGAATTAGCAGTTGGTTATTTAATTTTGCTGAAAATGAACTGGAACGGGGGAGTACCTCCCAACACTACCCGGGGCTTGATTTATCCTCCTCCTTGCTCTGTTGTACTGAAGGCCCCGGGCGGCACCCAGGGCTTGCCAACCCCGTGGAGTCGCCAGCTGCTCGTGTGGCCTCTGCCAAACCTTCATCCTCCATCATGGAATCCCTCCACCTCCTCTTCAGATACGTTTCTTGAAGGACAACGGTACATCCTTTTGTTTCCTTCTGGTCAACGCTTGCCCAGAGACATTGTCTCAGCCCGGGGCTCACTGGAGTCCTGGGTCATCATGTTAGAGTCTGGAAATGAATCTTTCCTCAGGTACCAAATGCATGGGAACTCAGCAGTCCTGCCCACATTAAGTGAGGAGTCAGGGAGGCACCAAATCTGGCGCCCAAAGAGGGCACACTGCTGTTGGAAAGTGACGGGGAACTTGCTCTTCAGGAATGACTGGCCCTCGCAGAGCTGGGTAGGAAAACCAAACGCCCTGCCAACCTTCATTTTGCCAGAATCTAACAAAACTCCATCAGTGCCTCCCTTTTTGGAGAGATCCAAGTCCACTGAGGGAAGCCCAAGTGAATGGTCTCCTGAACTCTGCATGTGATCTCTTCAAGTTTCCCTGTCAGAGGGCAAAGCCTTCATTTTGCACTGTCAACACGAGCCACATGGTGGCTGAAGGATGCTTGAACTCTGTGACTGGGTACCGCTTCCCAGATGCATTGACAAGAACAAGTCTGAACTGCATCCAAGTATAATTAATCAACTGGGCCATTTTAATGCTCCCTCCATATCTTAAGGTTTCTTACAAATGAAGATACAATTTCCCAAATGAAGGCTCATTATACCGCATAGTCCAAACCCCACAAACAAAAGCCGTCGATACTGGGCTTTATTCATTTTATTGAAGTGTGTTCAAAGAAACAGGATGCTGATGGGGCTCTTTAACTTACTCTCCATCTCCTTGATGTTCACAGGTTGATCCTTACTTAATACCAGGTTTCAGCAAGGACGTCCCATAGACATGAGCACTCTGGATCCAAGAAGGATTGCAACCCCCTAAATGACTCCAGACATAAATTCAAAGATAAACTTAATATTGTGGCTGGTGTGTGTGTGACTAATGTACTTCCACTAGGCTCAGATGTACAAAACGGTACCTTGTTTCTCTATAGTTTATCAAAACTTCCCCATGACCCTAAGCACCCCACACTCCTGGATATTAGGAAAAACTTCTTGCATTTGAGTAAACAGTCCAATCCAGTCTCTTCCGATGTTCATGGACTCAGGTGAGTATCCTTTCTTTCATATTCTCTCTGCCTCTCCTTCTCTTCAAGATGATGTGTAGGTATAAGGGGCCCAAAAGTTATGTAACATTGTGTGTATTTGTTGTCAATGCTATGGAACAAATCACCACAGTCTTTTGGCTTAAAAGAAAGCACATTCCTTATTTCACTGTCTCTGTAGGTCAGAGGTCTGGCCACAGCTTAACTGGGTCCTCTGCTCCAGATCACACAGGCTACAATTAAGGTGTTGGCCAAGCCTGGTTTCTCATCTGGAGGCTTAAGTTGGAAAGGATCCACATCCGAGATCACTCATGTTGTTGACAGAATTCATTTCTCTGTGGCAGTGGGATTGATGACAGCTTGCTTCTTCAAAGTCAGCAACAGAGAAAAAGAGATTCTAGAGAGAGTCTGCCAGTAAGACAGGACCTAAAAAACATTATCATAGGAGTGACATCCCTTCGTCTTTGACATACAACCATGGGAATGGCATCCCATTACCATCTTACGGTTAGGAGCAAGTTACAGGTCCCACCCACAGTCAAGTGGAGGGTATTACACAAGGCTGTAAACACCAGCAGCTGGTACCATACCCATGGTAGTAATGGTACACATGAAAGGGTCCACGGGTCCACATGGTATCCCCTACATCCTAACTGGTGTCTTCTGCTCTTGGACTGGTGATGTCTAAGGTACAGTGGGTTCCATTTTACCTTTGGGGGCAATCAGTTCACATCCAGCACCAGGGCCTATAATCTTAACCATTTTCCTTCAGACGTGAGGCCTCATTCACAGAGTCGATTGCATTCTAACCCCAGGCGTTCTCAGCCCTCCTCCCTCCCTCACTAGGGTACGTGACTCTTCCAGCCTCTGAGCGCAGGGGGATCCTCGAGTATGCCTTCCATTGCTGGTGCCGTACTATTACTCCTGCAGCATGCTGGCTGTGGCCCAGGGCAGGGCTTCTGCAACAGGTCTGAGACCTCCTGCAGCTATGCCAAGAGTACCTTATCCCTCTGCCTCCCAGTGTTCTCAGGCTCCTTCATCCCCAGCTGGAAACTTCTAAATAACCTCCTTAGTCTAACATCCCCAAAGAAAAGGACAATGAAGACCCCAGCCTCGGAACTCCTTCCCCTCTCTCCTTCTCCTCTCTTCTTTCCCCTACCCACCAGGACCAGAAGAAGCAGGGTTTGTACTTCTTTTCTCAGATCCTGACTTCTATTTTAAGAATATAGTAAACATCCGTGATCTAGTCGGCCATGCCTAGTTTGTCATATGCTAAATGAGAGCTAAAGGGATTTAGGAAATCACTTTCTCTCTCAACAGAGTCAGGCTTTCAAACAATGGTCTTTCTATGGTCTCAAAATAGTCAATTTTGAGACTTAAAGCTGATCAACAACCTCTTTGTCTTGGGCAGGTTTTGCCCTCTTCTTCTTGGGGCAATAGGCCTCATGACTCAGTCTTGGAAGAAGCTTGGAATAAAACTGATTAAAGGGAAAAATAAAAATGTATTCATCACAGATCCATACAATATCCAGGAGGTTAAACTGAAAAATGTGCTGGGCTGAGTAATTCCTTTGAAACTGATTTCAAAAATGAAGTGATAGAACCCCATTTTGTTGAAATGCTGCAGATCAGAGCTCACCCAACTAGTGGTTACAGTGCCCCCTGTTAATGGCCCCTACAGTCCTCACGGTAGTTGAGCGAGACCTGGGATAGCCAGAGCCCCTGCGCCTATCTCTTGCAATCATCTACAGTCTCTTCTAGTTTCCCAAGGAGGCAGAACAGACATCACTTTCTAGGTGTTCCACAGCATGAAGGAGTTCGGGAAACACTGCTCCAGAATGCCATTTGCAGGACAGAACGCTAAAATAGCGGAATATTAAACCTGGTAGAATCCGTCTGTTCTTTTGCATTTCATCTTGTTGAGGATAGGATTTCGTCATATATGATCTGCTGCTGTGTTTGATTTGCAGTTGTTAGGAGCGGGCTGCATTCTGCCATTTCCACTGTCTTGGTTTTCTTAGTTGGTAATAGTGGCAGTAAGGGTGTCTAGGTACTATTTTTCCTCTATACACAGCCAAGCAAATCATATGATAACATCACCCAAGACGCTGGCCTCATTACTACTGGATTCTTACCAAACACACTGATTTGTCCCAACAGGCAGACATGAGGACCCAAATCATCTAGAGGAGGCCAAGAGTGGCCCATCAGGGGTGCTGGGCTCACACTACCGATGTCTTGTTTCCTTCCATGGGAACCTCCTCTTTCTTCTCCCTCCACCTCCAACCTTTCGCTCTATTTTTTTTCTGTATACTTTTCCCTGTCTCCCTGACAATTTCCTAGCCTGCTACAGGGCTGCTGAGTCCCAGTCTAGCCAAGCAGACCTATGGGGAAGGAGTACTGTTATCTCAGCAACTGCAGTGAACACTTCTATAGTGATGGGACAACTCTCATTTGGGGCAATAGAACCTTATAAGCCTCGTCTTCGGCAGAATGCAGTCCACACCGCAAACACTCCTATGTGTGCGTTTTTAGTCTGGAGCTGGGGCATTCAGCAAAAGGCAACATTTAAGGGGATATTCAGTTATTGATCCTGTGTGTAGAATCATGCATGAAAACATAAAAACACTGGCAACTCCCACCCCCAACACACATCTGTGCATACACACACACACACATGATAGGATTTGGGGCAGAAACATGATGTGGTCGTGCTCATTTTTAAGCAGGTTATATAAAAAGAGTAGAAATGGACTGGAGCATGGAGAGTCCCATAACTTACATTTCTCACACCCATACCCCATCCCCATGTTCATCATGGCATGACACTTAATGCTGTCTGGAAATCTCTTCATAATCTCACACCCCCTAAATATAATGAAACACAAGATAGGGCTCTGATGAAAGGAAAAAAATCCAAATCAAAGAAATCCAGCTGCCCAGATCCCAGGGAGCTCATAATGATAGCCTTTCCTACAGGAAGCAGTAGTCGGAAATTCAAAAAAAAAAAAAAAAAAGCCTGATAATTTATTTGGTATATACATACCACTGAGGATGAGGAATTCTTTCTGCATGAAAACCCAGCAAGTGGCACCTCATTAAACAGAACCTAGACTTAATCTAACTTGGAATAGATAAAAAAGAAAGGATTCATATGAAGCTCTCCAGCCTGGGGGCTTAATCTCAGAGCTTCAGAGTATAATGAATGAATTAAGTAGGGCAAGTGATTAACAACAAAGAAACGATCACTTATTATTTTTTAAACTGAAGTATTATTGAATTTAGAGTAACATATTTATTGTTTCTGGATAGGGTCAGGCTGTGATTTTTTGTGTGTGAGAGAAAGAGAGAGAGAGAATATCACAGATGGAAGCTGACTCTAAAAAGATAACGAGTAATTTCCAATCTTTTTGGAGTATAGCACCTTATCTTGTTGTTATTTTATTTGATGCCTTACTTATCTCCTCTCTCAAAAAATGCCATGTGGTTATTTAAGAAACACAGCCAATGAAAATTAGTTCTGTAGCATGAAAATGGTAAAAAAAAAAAAAAAACACAAAAACCAATCTGTCACAGTGGTCTACAAGTTAATTGGAGACACTTGGGGATATCAGGCAATGAAAGCTGGACATGTCTCTGTTAATACTGAGATAAAGAGCCGCAACATTGGGAAAACTGTGAAGGGAGCCACCTAAAAAGTTAAAATAAAAACAGAAACCCAATGAAGTTTATCCTGGTGACTATATGAGGCCAATATCTCAATGGAAGAAGAAGATCAGGCAATTTGTACATAAAACTGTAGTTGTTTGCACATCAAATAACTAGTTAACTTTTTGTTCACTCTTCTCACTGGCCATATTTATAACAAAAACACATTTCTAATATTCAAAACGTATTCGTTCATATTTATTCATCATTGCAGCCCCAGTAATTGGGTACTTAATACATTTTTGTGAAGGACATGGATGAGTAGAGAGAGAAACAAATAAATGAAGGAAGGAAGAAATATGACTTCCAAGGGGTTGTTTTGTTCATGTGAGTCACAACTATCTCAGTATGTCTTCAATTTTCCCACTGAAGAGCCTCTGACTGCGTTTTCCTATGATTACACCGGCAGGAAACATGAACTATTTAGAAGTATCATACTCAGGCTTAAATTTCCACACGAATTTTGCTTTCATCTATTTAACAGTTATTTATTGAGAGCCTCATATATGGTAGGCACTGCCCCGTGTACCAAGAGTGCATCAGTAAGCAAAATGGACACAATCCCTGCCCTCTAGTAAATAATACCCCAGAGCCAAGAGAGAGAACAAAGAATCACACAACTCAATATAACATGCCAACTGTGATAAGCGCTATGGAGAAGAGGGACATTGTTCCAAAAGAGATCCAACAGAAGGATCTGAACCAATCAGGGAAATTAGGGCAGTCATCCATGATGAAACGACCTTGAGTTGAGATCTCTAGGGTGAGTATGGATTGACTAAAGTGGGTGGAGGAAGAGCATTTTGAATAAAGGTAACATAGCATGTGCAAGGACCCTGAGGCAGGCAAGAACACTTTCAGAAAATGACAAAAGACCAATATAAGTGGAACAGAGTAAAAGAGGGGGAGAGCAACACAAGTGACAGAGAGAAGCAGTACATCAGTAGGGTTTATTGGTCGAAACCAACTCTGGCTTACATAAGTAAAATTAAATTTTTTGGAAGGATATTGGGGACAAACAGGATTGATGAAAAGGCTTCCAGATAGGGAGGATTCAGGAAGCTCCAAGGGGCTTGGGAGCAGGAAATCCAGGAAGAGTCTTATAACAGGAATGGCCAGGCCTGGGTGCTGCCCTTGGATGAATCAACTTTAACCAACTTTCACCTCTTTGTTCCCCAGCTCACATTCTTGGAGTATCTATTGGCCTTGCTTTTAAGATATGCTTGCAAAAAAGAAACTATGCCTGCCCCATACCTGGGGGAGGGCAAGGCTCCTGACTGATGGTCCCACCAGACCGTATCCAATGGGAAAGAGGTGATTTCCTAAAAGAAAACCGGGATGCAATTAGGAAGTACAAATGGATACTGGGCACCTCAAAATCAACAATGGCCACTACACGTTGTCAGTACCAGACCTCAAAAGGCCCAGTGGGCTGTACTGAAGGACACGGCTTTTATCCTGAGTGCAAGAGGGAACGTGTAGAGGCTGTTAAGCAGGGCGGGTAGGGGAAAAGTGTGATTTAAAGGATCAGGCTTCTATTTCTAAAGGATCCTCCAGCTGCTGTGTGAACAATAGATGAGAATGTGGGGCAATCATGGAAGTGGGAAAGAAGCTAGGCCAGAGAGAATGTTGGTTTGCACTACAGGTCAGCCGTGGAGTTGAGAAATGGTTGGATGGACTCAAAATACATTGGAGAATATGCTTTTTGTCTCTGTATTAGTATTATTCCTTCGATATTCTTAATTTTTTTAAAATTTTGATTTCTGTTTTCTTCACATACGATTCACACGTTAATGTTGTAAACTGCCTCAAATCCTTTGCAGAATGAAGTATCAAATAAATGTTTTAAAAATAATGATTCATTAAATGATCACTTTATTTCTGCCAGGTGGGGGCTTTGTCCACTTCGTAACCTGTAATGTAGTCATCCCGAACACAGATTATCTTAGTGGTCTGTCTGGTCTGCTGAGCTGGATTATAAATTCTTCTGGACAAGGGCTCCTACTTTCTGATATTCTCCCTCAGTGCACTTCAGCCTGTGTTCTGACTCAATCGTAACTCGATGAATCCCATTGTTTGTTGCAAAAAAGATGCAGGAAGCAATTGGATGAGCTGCATCCCTGGGGCAGGTGGGAAAAAGCATCAATCTATTCTGCTGTACCTTCTATTCTAGGGAATCGAAGTCAACAAATATTTAACACCTACTTACTAGGTGTCAAGCTGTTCTAGGCACCACAGAACAGCTTCTCAAGCTTTAACATGCATACGAATCACTGCAGATCCTTTAAATGCAGATTCTTTTTTTTAAGATTTTATTTATTTATTTGAGAGAGAGTGAAAGAGAGAGAGCACATGAGAGCTGGGTGGGGGGCAGATGGAGAAGCAGACTCCCCACTGAGCAAGGAGCCCTATACAGGACTCGAACCTGGGGCTCCGGGATCATGACCTGAGCTGAAGGCAGACGCCTAACCAACTGAGCCACCCAGGCGCCCTGAATGCAGATTCTGATTCAATAGTTCTGGGGTGGAATCTGAGATTTTACATCCCCAGTGACCACCCAGGTGATGGCAGCGCTGCTGAACCTTGGGCTTCCCTTTGAGTAGCAAGGCTATAGGATATCAAAAGAGAAATACGAAGTATTCCTTGCCTTCAAAGCATGTATAATTTAGTTGCGTAGGCTGGGGAAGGGTTCGCATGAAGACGTATAGTATAATATAAGGCAGGACATGCTGAGCAACCTGTCGATAATACAAAGATTCGGGGGAGGTGCATTTGGAGGGAAGGAAAATTGTGACGCTGAATGAATGAGAAAGCGAGTGAGTGAATGAGTATGTATGTACTGGGAATTGGGGAGTGAGGGAAGGAAGTACCACTGAGAAAAGTATATGAGATAAACCTTTAGGTTTAGGTTTAGGACAGATGGAATTTCAACAAGAGAACAAGAGCTTCAGCCGGGGTAACAATGTAAGCAAATACATGAGGGCTAGCAAGTACCTGGGTGTGTTTAAAGAAGAGCCAGTAGTTCCATTTGGTTGGTTCAGAGAAGTAACGAGAAATATAATAGGATAGGCATCTAGAAACAGATAGTAAAAGGCTTTGAAGGCCATGATGAGTGGTTTGTACTAATTTTGATAGATCAAAGGGAGTCCTTAAAGGGTTTTGTGCAGAGGAGTGATATTATGAGACTTCCTGTTTAAGAAAATTTGATGATGGCTATAGAATTTGAACTGTAGTCCCTGGTCCAGCAGCAGCAGCTTCACCTGAGAGCTCATTAGAAATGCAGGCGGCTGCATACTCACTGAAATGGAAAATCTGGAGGTAAAGCCCAGCAGTGCATTTGAATAAGCCCTCCAGGAGATTCTGATACACTCCAAATCGTGAGAACCACCAGATTAGAGCAATGGATCGCAATCTTGCCTGCATATTAGAATCACCTAGAGAGCTATTTAAAAAAAAAAAAACCTGATGCACAAAACCCCCCACCATATCCATTAAGCCAGAAATCTGGGGGTGATATCAGGGTATTAACATTTTGTAAAGCACCTCAGGTGATTCTAATGAAAACCCAGGGCTGGGAACTACTGAATTGAAGAAGCCAGGGATAGCGACTGAGCAGAGAGTGCTGCAATAATTTAGTCAAGAGATGATGAGGTCCTAAGTAGGGCTGTGTCCTGGGACAGAAATACCGGATATGAAATTTGTTGCAGAGGAAGGCCTATAGTTTAGGATCTTGCAACTATCTGTACGTAAAGTGAGAGAGGAATCCAAGGATTTCAAGGCTTCAAGGAAGAGACCTGGCTGGTGTCAAAGAGTGCTGCCTGCTACTGAGACATTTAAAAAGGTGAGGAGGAAAAGGCCATGGGATTTCATCATTTGGAGGTCATTAGCAGTCCTCAAGACAGCGTTTTAGCACAAGAGGAAGCAGCGGTGAGGAAGAATAAGCATAAAGAGAGGGTATGGCACTGTTGATGCAAGTGTGTCACTTCTTTGGGGGTGCCTTTTCTGACCCCCCAATAGATTACATCCCTCTATTATACCCTCTCCCATCACCCGGAACATCCTTGTCGTTTAAGTGTTCACCCCATGCTCAATGAGGGAGCTTGTTTCAACTTGGAGGGGCCAAGGGCAGGATGCCCCAAGATGGGCCACTTTGAGGTAAGAGATTATTTTGAGTTAAAAGCAATAAAAACCCAGCTCATTCAGAAAAAGCTCTTCACCTTCCCCTCAATTGCCCTCTAGTACCAAAAAAAGACCTAAGAAATTTATCTGCATAATAGAGCAACCTTTGTCTTCTGATCCTCTCCTCTCGCGGTCCTGCTAATAGTCTTCCTCTCCTTTTTTTTTTTTAATATTTTTTTATTATATTATGTTAGTCACCATACAGTACATCCCTGGGTTTTGATGTAAAGTTCGATGATTCATTAGTTGCGTATAACACCCAGTGCACCATGCAATACCTCAGACCCCAACCCCTCTCCTTAGCTCAGAATGTCAAATAAGCCTCAAGTTGTCTACTTGTCTTTGGAATTTCATATTTGTTTGGATTCCCCATATGTACGCTATTAAATTTGATATTCTCCTGTTAATCTGTCTTGTGTCAATTTGATTCTTAGTCCAACTAGAATGATCTTGAAGGGCAGAGGAAAATTATTCCTCCCAGACAATCTTTTCTTACTATTGTATCACAACCCCTAGCAGATTACCTGGTACATGGTGAATATTCATTAAATATTCACTACTTAAGTTAAAATACATCTCTGACCATTCTGAAAACACGAGGTAAGCTATAGTAGAATGATTCTAAACCTCAGAGTCAGACAAGCCTGAGTTCCAGTTCTGGAAGGGGCCTTCACCGTCATATTTGACAACACCTAAAACTCAGCAGAGTTCCTGGGACATAGCAAGTTTCTAATAATAATATTTATTTGATTAATTAGTTAAAAAATGAGAGAGAATAGTAGGATAAAAGGTACCAGGGCTGTGGGAAGTTTTCTTGGGAAGGAGGAAACCCAAGAGTATTTGAATACAGAAGGCAAGAAAGGTTGAAGATGAAATAGACTTTTGGGAGACATTATAGAAACAGGTTTAGGAGAAGGTAGGCAGAGATAAGATCAAGAACACAATAAGATACATCGGAATCTGGGGATGTACTGTATGGTGATTAACATAATATAATAAAATAAAATTAAAAAAAAAAAGAACGCAATAAGAGGTGCTGACTCGCAAGAAGAAAGGCACTATGGTTTGAGAGTTAGAAATTAAGAGAATGGTAGATTTCTGTTTTAGCAACACAGTGACTAGGACATTCGAAATAGCCCTCCTACTTCAAAACTCCTAAATTCTGGATGAATTATAACAATATATTTTTAAAAGCATT
This sequence comes from Ailuropoda melanoleuca, assembly GCF_002007445.2. NCBI lineage: Eukaryota > Metazoa > Chordata > Mammalia > Carnivora > Ursidae > Ailuropoda > Ailuropoda melanoleuca. The sequence continues at coordinate 107,078,866 of NC_048238.1, read as the reverse complement.
GTTGGGCTCATAAAAAACTAAGAGAAATCCCAGGTGGTAGAGAAGGGGGAAGAAAAGGAGAAGGGGAAGTCAGAGAGGTACGGGAGGGTGGGAGGGGGGTAAAGGAGATGGAAAAGCAAGCTGAAACCACAGCACACTATAAGCACACTTAAAAGCAAGGAAGGCTCAGGGTGACAATAGTGATGCCAGTAACCCAGAATTTTGGGAGCTCAAAATGAAGTCCTAATCCTTGGGTTTAGGCAAATGGAGAAGCTGTACCTGAGACCCTTACTTAAATCTGGCCCTCTTGAAAGTGCTACATCATCAGTGAAAGATAGGCCAGAAACAATATCTGGTAGCCATCAGAGCAAGCTCACAAGGAAACCTTTCTTCACTACAGTAGCAGATGAATGGAAATTAATAATAATAGTAAGAGCGGTAGCAGTTCTTGCCACCCCCATTCCAAGAATTTGTTTCCAGAGATCTGTTTTAGAAGGGGATGGGCTTAAATTTATTCATCCAGTGTGACTGGGAAACACCAAGCTTAGAACTTATTCTAATATAGCAGCACTCCTGTTGGCCAGCAAAAGCAAATAGATCCTCTATGAATAAAGCATCCTCAACCCAGACCTACAAAAGTTCCACAGATTAATTTCAGTCCAAATCCAAGTATACAATAATAGTCACTAAACACACAAGGAAACAAGTTACCATGAACAAGACACAGAAGAAACAAGAAAGAAGAGTTAAACCATTAAGGATTATAGGTATTATTGATAAGAAATAGAATATATAATAATATGGATCTCAAAAAAATAAAAGATAGAAGCCAAAAATGAGCAGAAAATAAAAGACTATCAACAATGAACATGAAGATTTGAGAATTAAAAACACAACTACAAATAAATATTGCCACTGATAATAAATCATAATGCATGGTTTTGGCAACATATCAAAATACAGCTGAAGACAGAAATGGTGAACTAAAATGTGGATTTGAAGAAACTACTCAGAATAGAGCACAGAGAAAATATGAAAGAGAAGCTAAGAGACACAAAATACAGTATGTAAAGGCCTAAGTCTATTCAGACTCCTAGAGGGAAAAACGAGAGACAATGGAGGACAGGCAACATTTGAAAACAGAAGGGCTGAGAATTTTACAGAACGAACTAAAAACCCTAATCCACAGATTCTAGAAGTATAATGACTCCTAAGCAGGAAAAACCAAAGAGAAATATATGCCCAGATACATCACAGAGCAGAAAGAAATCCTTTTTTAAAGGAGCCAGAGAAATATCAACAATAGAAGCCAGAGAAGAGTGGAACTTCAATGTGCTAAAAAAAAAAAAAAAAGATATACCCAGAAAAAATATATTTCAAAAATGAAGGGGAAATAAAGACATTTAAAAATAAGCCCAAACAGAATTTACCACCAGCAGAGCCTCGCTAAAGGAAATTCTACAAGATATACTTTGAGCAGAAGGATAGTGATCACAGATGGAAGGTCTGAGCAGCAAGAAGTATTAAAAAAAGAAATAGTAAAAAAAAGAAAAAAGAAATAGTAAATGTGCGGGCAAATGGAATGAGCACTGAGTGTATAAAACTGTAGTAATGACGTCCACTGGGCTTAGTAAACAAGATAGAAATAAGATATTTAATAGTAATACAAGTTGGGAGAGGAATAAATGGAGCAAAAATGTCTGAAGTTCTTTGCACTCTCCAGGAGAAGGGTGAAGTTATTATTACCATTAGGCTTTAATAAGTTAATCGTGCCTATTATAAACCAGAATAATAGAAATAAAGTATGCATATTATAATTAGAATAGTACGTATAGGGTATATAACTTCTAAGCAAGTAGGGTTGGGGAGACACTAGGAACATACAAGCAACCACTCTGAAAGTCATTGGCTAATGCAAGGAAAAGTAAATAGAACAGGCAAGACTAATTGAAAGCACGAAAACAGAAGATTTGAACACTACATCAAAAACTAATGATGTACTATATGTTGGCTAACTGAACATAATAATAAAAAATAAAAATTAAAAAACCCAGTAGATTTGAACTCAAATATGTCAATTACATTAAATGTAAATGAACTAAGTGCTCCAATTAGAAGATAAAGATTGTTGTCTGAATTTTTAAAAATCTATCTAGTTACAACAGACATATCTAAAACATAGTGTAACAGAGAGGGATAAGATACATTGTGCTGATAGTACCTCGAAGAAAGCTGGAATTGCTCATTAATATCAGATAAAATCAACTTCAAGGCAAATAGTGTTACTAAAGATACTCACTTCAAATGAGCCAGTAGAAAAGCAGGCAAAAGACTTAACAGGCATTTCACTGAATAATAAACATGAATGGCCATTAAACATAAGATGCTCACATTCATTAGTAATAAAGGAAACGCAAATTTGACTGACCACAAGGGACAGTTTTACAGCACCAGATTGGCAAATTTTAAGGTCAGACAATGATATTACATAGACACACGTGCATACATATTCATTTGTGTGTGCTAAGTATCTCATAACACGAAGCAGAGAAAGTGTAATTTACACAGACAAGGACAGTCAGATGCCTGGTGAGGAGCACTGTGGTGGGATTAGAGGCTAGGGGAGAAAGATGGGAACTTGGGACAGCTACTGTGGGGAGTGTGATGGCAGTCAACCCCAGTTCGCCCAAAGAATTCTGCCTCTTAGGCCCTACGCTGATGAAATAAAGCCAATCCTTTGCCACCTTTTCCTTTCCTTGACACTACACCCTAATAATAATAGCCCTAATATTAACAACTATCATTCACTGAGTGCCAACCATATGCCAGGTACCTTATATATTATCTTTATTTTGCAGGTGAGGTAATTGAGGACCAGAGAATTTCAATGGTTTTCCCAAGGTCACAGAGCTCGTAGTAGCAATTAGTAGCATGAAGAGGGGCATTATTAATTAGTAGAGCCAGGATTCAAACCCAGGTTTCAGTGACTCCAGAGACTCTGTGCTGACCATTCTACTCTCTTCCTCTTTCCCCCGCCATCCACAACCCTTCATGCTGTTTCCATGCAAATTCTGATTTCTGATTATGGTAGTGAGACTAAGGGAAAGCAGGGACAGAGGAAAAATAGGCCCTGCAAGCTAACAACCACAAAAAATTGGGAATATATTTCAAAATCCTGTAGGTTATTTTATGCGACAAGCTGTATTACTAACTTCTCAAGAATTTATCTGTAATCTGGGTGCACGAACATTTGGGAGAGAGAAAAGTGGCTGACATGACCTTTTAAATTCTACCCCATAATTAAAGGACAGGTTCTTACCTACTACCACATACCACAGTCTCTATCATGTGACAGGGAAGACCTCCAACCCCAACTCTGCCTCTGCTCCTAAATCTCCAAAGTCTTTCTTTCAAGCTCTGTCTTTCTGTATGGCATAGATAGCTGTATTTCCCTCATGCCTCATGTACCTAGCCTAGAACGTAGTTCGAAACACACAAAGGTGTAATAACACTATTCTGGAGTCAAGCCGTGCACTGCAGCCCAGACCTGAACAAGAACATTGGATAATGAATGACTCATTATGGTCTGTCTCATTCTTGGTTGAAAATAATCCTTCAATAAAGAAATAACAGATAGGGGCGCCTGGGTGGCACAGCGGTTAAGCGTCTGCCTTCGGCTCAGGGCGTGATCCTGGCGTTATGGGATCGAGCCCCACATCAGGCTCCTCCGCTATGAGCCTGCTTCTTCCTCTCCCACTCCCCCTGCTTGTGTTCCCTCTCTCACTGGCTGTCTCTATCCCTGTCAAATAAATAAATAAAATCTTTAAAAAAAAAAAAAAAAGAAATAACAGATAATACATCAGATACACATTTAACTAGAATCACAATCTCTAGTTCCAGCAGATACATTCCTAAAATTTTGCTGATAATCAGACATTAAGTTGGTTGGTTGTTTCCTAAATGTTATTTTTAATAACAGAGAGCTTCATAAGCTAATGTCACGTGCCTTCTAGTTTTCACATATTTCAGAATAAACTTTGGGACTGCAGAAGACAGACATTAGAGGAAGACATGGGAAATCCCGATTGTTTTTCTGGCTGAGGACTAGTTTTCCCCCTGATTTTCTGTATTCCCAGTCCAGAGTCAGAATGAATAAAGAAACAGAAAAAGAAAGCCTTAATTGACAATATAATGCCCACAAGCATCAACAGATGTGATCCCTTGTAATGAAGCATGTGGGTCTAATTTGGCATCACTAACCACTTGGAGGATCTCCTTGCTGAGTTCTTGCAGGCTATCCTTCTAAACCCATGTTTGGCTGGCACCTGTGCCCTGTTGAAACTGGCATACCATCCTATGGGTGGGCACAATGCCACCCTAACAGATGGCCATGAGAGTCATCATGCCAGAGAACTACTATTGTTTCTAGCAAGTTTAACTTAACAGCAATTGGCATCTCACTGAAGAATGACAAAATGGTGGTCTACCTTTCTGTGGAAGATAAACCATGAACTATAACTGATATATCTAAAATTGGTATTTCGGAGTCATTTCCCATGCTAAATGAAGAGCTCTAGGGGAAGAAATGGCACAGCAACACTGATGTATCTATCCTAAGGTGCTAGCGAAAGGAGATAACAACACACTTTAAGTTTCCCCAATAAATTCAAAATTCTAGTCTCCTAGAGCCAATAAATAATTCAAGTCCAGGGGCGCCTGGCTGCCTCAGTTGGTAGAGTATGCAACTCTTGATCTCAGGGTTGTGAGTTCGAGCCCCACGCTGGGTGTTGAGATACTTAAAAATAAAATCTTTAAAAATAATTTAAGTCCGGGATTATTATAAGTGATATTTTAAAACATTGTCCCTAGAATGAACTTTCTGCTTGGTTCACCTACCTAGGTCTGTTCCCACTGAGAAAACACACTTGTTCCATTAACAATGCCTATGTATGTGACTTGGGAACATTTGATTTTTTGAGGAAGAACACCTAATTTTAAAACTCACATATTTACAAATAGTGGTTGGAAATGTTAAAAGTGAAACCTAATAAATGTTTGAGTCATGTCAAAAATTATCGGGATGGATAGCCAGAATCATCTTGAAAATTATAACTAAAGTCCCAAACTGGGGACAGAAACCACGAAGATAAGAGGGAGTGTGCGAAATTAGTAGTAGCTGAAGGAAAAGACTATATTTAGGATATGACAATAATGCATAATATGGAAATTGGATGATATGGTGTAGGTCATATATTCACAGATTTCTTTCTAAACTCGCTTGTAGGAATAGAAGTTGGTCATGTGAAACAATGTAATATCATTTCCTTTCCTCAAATAATGAACTCAGTAACTAACCCCAATCAACACTAAAGTTTGTGTAGGGCTATTTAAATCCATCTGAAGGGAAAATAAGAGAAAAGGGAATTTATCTTTCACAAGTGCCTACTATGTGTCAAGCATAGTGGTATATAATTTACAGGCAGTCCTCACTTTACACAATTCTGATATGCACAAATATTTGTTACCGTAGTTTCCCTAAAGAACAAGCCCCCAACAACACAGTTCAAATTTGTTACCACAGTATACGAATTGAGTATAAACTTCGCTGTTAGCTTGTCAGCCCATAAGTCACTACATATATAACAGGTGTGCATCATCATTAGTGATCAGTTACGTCACTTCTTTCAAAGTCTGCCTGTGATTGGTCACTAAGCATCTGTTATTCGGTTCAAGTACACTAAGCAAAGTGTGTCATTGTGTTTCCTCCTTGTGTCCCAGTGATAAACCCATGTGACATTTTACCCAAAAATGGATAATTCAAAGAGGAAATTGTCCAACAAAGACAATAGTGAAGCAAAGAAACAAAAAGTGATAACAATGGAAGTGAAAATCAAATCAAACACAAATGCAATTATAGGAGAAATTATTGACCATGGGACTGATGACCTTGCCACCATTCAAGAGACCCTAGATACGGAGCCAGAGAACCTCAGTGAAGGTGAACTAATCAACATAAATGAGCAAACCAGTCGTGAGAAAAGGATAATGAGGTTCCAAGGGAAGTGACACTGGCAAAAATCTTCACATTAAAGGAACTCTTGGAGATATTTCACAATTTTGAAAGTACAAAGGTTAAAGTATTGGAAACTGATCCAAACTTGGAAGAGTACGACAACTCACCAAGGCATAAAAACGATGGTCACTCCATATCCTAAGTTACACAACACGAAGGCAAATAATGGTCAAACTACTCCTGATACATATAAAAAAATTTTAGTTTTCCATGTTTCTAGTGTTTTAATCATAAAGTACAAATGAATCATGGAATATTACATAAAACTAAGGATATACTGTATGGTAACTAACATAACATAATAAAAAATCATTAAAAAATAAATAAAATAAAAAATAAAAATCATAAAGTACTAAATAAATATGAGTTTCATTTCATCTCTCTGTACATTTGTAACTGACAGTAAAAGTGTTTTTGTAATGTTTTTTAAAGATTTTTATTTCTTCATTTGACAGAGAGAGAGCACAAGCAGGGGGAGTGGCAGAGGTGGAGGGAGAAACAGGCTCCCCACGGAGCAGGGAGCCCAACGTGGGGGTCGATTCTAGGACCTTGAGATCATGATCTGAGCCAAAGGTAGACGCCTAACCGACTGAGCCACCCAGGTGCCCCAAGAGTTTGTAATATTTTGACAAAAACTATAAGGTCACAAAACAGTTGTAATTCTTCCCGTTAGCGGGACCACTTTGCTTAGTTTTAACTTGCATGGTCATTTTTATGGTTCTGCACTATTGTACAAAGCTGGGAGAGCCTTACATTATTTCATTTGAGATGTACAAAAACCTTAGGGACTAGGTTATATGGTCCAAATGTCACAGGTGAAGATCAGAGAAGTTAGCAAAAAATTTATAGATGATAGAGTTGTATATGAAGTGCCTTCAAAGAGAAATTTTCTTCAAAATGATCTAAACACCAAGTATGACTGGCCTCAAAGGTACACTCTTTGTAATAGGTGACACAACTTCCTAAAGTAAATATGAGCATTTCATTAAATACTATCTAGAAATAGAACCCATTATATGTGGTAATTTTATCATATATGCCCATATGATAAATCATTCGGGAAAAGAAAAATTATTATTTAATAAATTGTATTTGGTCAACTAGATAGCAATTGGGGGGAAAAATCAAGAATAAAAAAATCAACCCCAACTAACATTAAAGTTTGTATATCAGATGAAATAAAAATAAAAAAATCGCATTACTAGTTGAAATTCTACCTGACTCTTTATATCAAATTCAATTTAGATAGATCGAAGATACAGTAATAAAAAGCAATAGCATAAAGGTTATAAAAGATAATTTGGTTGGGTTTTTCTTAAAATATTGGGATGACAAATGCCTAACATGACATAAGAACCCAGAAACCATAACTTAAAAGTCTGGAAAATTTGAATACATAAAAACTAGAAAATAAAAACTTACATATTGTAAAATAACACCTCAAAGTTTAAAGAAAAATGACAAACTGGGGGAAATATTTTCAACCACATATGATAAGATAAAGGAACATATCCCAATATATGGTGAGCTCTTACAAACAAAAATTTATTTTTTTATTATGATTATGTTAGTCACCATATAGTACATCATTAGCTTTCGATGTAGGGTTCCATGATTCAAGCCAAAAATTTTCAAAGGAAAAAGTGTTAAAACAAAAAAAAAATGGCAAAGGGCATCTTATGAAATAAGAAAAGCAAAACAAATGGCAAGCCTATGAAAGTATATTCAACTTCAGTAATCATCTAAACAGCACAATAAGAACTACAGTGAGATATCATTACTCACTCACCAGGTTAGCAAAATTGAAAAAGGTCAACTCAAAGGAGACAATCACAAAATACAAAATCCCAGTATTCATAAGAATGTTTATGGGATCACTGTTTGAAAAACTGGAAAAAAATCCAAATGTGCCTCAGCAGGAGACAGATTAATTTATTTACCATGCAGCCAATACAAAAGATGCTGATATTTGGGGGGGGGGTGTGGAAATATGTCTGCAACCATTTCATCCTTTCTTTAAGTTCTTTGAATGATGAAAGTAAGTTACAGAATTAAACACATAGTGTGCTACCATTTATGTCAAATACGTATACACTATGGTGCCCACTGATTTGCAAATTGTACAGATTTGTGTGACTTGATATTTGAAATAGAAATCTACAGATTTGCATTATATAATTTTGTTATTATTGGAAACACTTTCAGTGTTTTTGCTCCAAACCTAACAGACCACTTTGTTTTAATGGACACCAATAAAAAGTATCACAAAAGATAGGAGTTAACATAATGGAAAGGTAAAAAAGCCATAGTGGGTACAAGAAAAAGATTCAATCTACCCAAAGTCAACAGCATGCAAATGAGTCATTTGAATTTTAGTCTAAAATGGTGATCAAAGTAATGAAAATTCTTTTAGTACAGCCCATGAGTCAGTATTAAGGCACAGGGATTTTGAGGGAAGGTGACATGGAGCAAGGCTGGCTGTCACCTCTCACCTGTACATAGCTCAGGGTTACCTCAACTCTCCCCTGAAAAAAGATGCATCTAAACTTAGTATATAATGTTGGGATCTGCTACCCATTGTTTTATTTCAGCTTTATTGAGGTATTATTAACATATAAAATTAAAAGACATTTGAAGCATACATCATGGTGATCTGATATACATGTACACTGTGAAGGGGTTCCCCCAATGTAGTTAAAATTAAGACATCCATCACCTTGCATACTTTATTTTTGGTAAGAACATTGAAGTTCTCCTGTTTTAGCAAATTCTGATTATACAATGGTGTTATCAATTCTAGTCACCATGTTTCACATTAGATCCTCAGACCTTATTCAATTTATAGTTGAAAGTTTGTAGCATGAAGTGATACCTCGCAGTATTTGTCTTTGCCTAGCTTATTTCACCTAGCATAATGCCCTCAAAGTCAATTCATGTTGGTGCAAATGGCAGGATATTCTTTCTTTCTCATGGCTGAATGATATTCCTGTTTGTGTGTGTGTGTGTGTGTGTGTGTGTGTGTGTGTGTGTACACATACAATATCATCTTTATCCATTTATTTGTTGATAGACTCATAAGTTGTTTACCTATCTTGGCTATTGTGAATACATTGCAATCAACATGGGTGTGCGGATATCTCTTCAATATCGCTTCCCATTTTTATGTTAAACTTCCCTCACATCAGTCCTGGGAGCTTCCTACCCTTTCTTAAGTTTTTTTTTTCAAAGATTTTATTTATTTGAGAGAGAGAGAGAATGAGTGGGGGTGGGGGGGTCAGAGGCAGAGGGAGAGGCAGAAGCAGAGTCCCTGCTGAGCAGGGAGCCTGATGCAGGACTCGATCTCAGGACCCTGAAATCATGACCTGAGCTGAAATCAAGAACCAGGTGCTTAACTGACTGAGCCACCCAAGCACCCCTCTTAAGTTACTTTGAGGGAAGAACTGACAGATTCCACCAACTCACTGATTTGTAAACTTTCTTATTCTTGGTGAGCTTATTTTTGTGTGTGTAAATGTGCCCATTTTGGCCAAAAAAGGATTCAAATAATTTCTTTCCATCTTGAATTTAATTTACTCCCTCTTTGTCCATTTTCCAAGCCAGCACTGGTCTTGCACAAGCAAGATCTGCAGGATGTGAGTTTAGAATTATGTGCAGGATTAAGTTATCAGATGATTAAATGAGGCTGCTCTTGGTTTCCTGGGTGATCTCTGGGTCTACGCCATTTGTTTATCTTGTAAGAAACAGGGCCTATGTGCTGACCCCGAGAGAGTACACGTTCAGTACAGTCTGCCCTCTTCCCACCCAGAGGCAACTTCTCCCACAAACTGTCCTTTGATTTCTTATTTTTAATTAGCATATTTTATTTAATAAGTGGCACAATGGCAAAAGTCATTCAAAAGGTGAGTTCCTGAGAGCAGCAATTGTCCATCTGGACACAGAAGAGTCACCATGGTTCCTAGCTGCACACTCACATATGGGCGGATAAAACGGAAAAACAACTTACTTTCCTGTCATAGGTTAAGATAATCAATTAGAGTAAAAGTAGGAAAAAGAGAAATGATGCTTATTTGCTCATAACATGAAAAGTCATTGAGGAGAAAGAACTTTGGTACAAAAGTGGTCTAAACTCTTGCCTCCCTACTTCTGCTCTGGGCCCAGTGGTCAGGGTCGGATCTCAAGGGACTGGCCAGATGGGGTGCCCTTTTCAGGTAGCCCAAAGCAGAGAGAGCCCCTAGTATGGGCCCAATCCTGGAGGGAAGGGCAGAGCCAGGAGCCAGAGGGCCAGAACGAAGGAGATCCACAATGCAAAAGCAGAAACTTAGAGAGACAGAGTCAAAAACAGACTCTGGTCCCAAATCCATGATCAGGTGACTTTGCAAACTTAAACATATTAAGTCAACTTTTAACTTTTCTGAGCCTCAACATTTCCATCTCTACCAAAGGGCAACTAGATCTGCTCTGCTGATATCATGTGAATATATTTTGAAAGAGATTCAAACGTAAGGTCCTGTATGTTATTAAGTACAAACATTTTGTCACTGGAATTCACTTGTTTTTGAAATTCTGGGATAGAGAGATGACCCATGGAAATCAAACATGTGTTTTTCTTTTTGCCAGTGTGAGAGGTGCAAGAAAAAGCATCTTGAAATCTTTGAAAATCGTCAAATTTCTTTTTTTTTCTTTTTTTTAAAGCTTTTATTTATTCAAGAGATAAAAAGCAAGAGATAGAGCATGAGCTGAGGGGGAGGGGCAAAGGGAAAGGGAGAAGCAGACTCCCCGCTGAGCAGGGAGCCCCCACAAGGACCTCGATCCCAGGACCCTGAGATCATGACCTGAGCCTAAGGCAGACGCTTCACCAACTGAGCCTTCCAGGTGCCCCGAACATTGCCAATTTTCAAAAGCGTCCCTGTATGGCAACAGTAAAGGTGAACTTGGATTTCAGTTTCCCATTTATTTAGGTACAGAAACCAGAGGCCCATCTTCACTGAACTGTTCCTAGCCATTTGGAGGAGCTGGAAAAGTGGTATCAAGAGGGAGATATTGCAGGGGCCCCTGGGTGGCTTAGTTGGTTAAGCATGGGACTCTTGATTTCAGCTCAGGTCATGATCTCAGGGTCGTGGGAGGAGCCCCTTGTTGGGCTCCACACTCAGTGCAGAGTCTGCTTGTCCCTCTTCCTCCCCTCCGCCCCCACTTGCACTCTCTCTTTCTCTCAAATAAATAAATACAATATCTTTTTTAAAAAAAAGAGCGTCCAGCTCTTGATTTCTGCTCATGTCTTGATCTCAGGGTCATGAGATCCAGCCCCACAATGGGCTTCAGTGCTGAGCGTGGAGCCCGCTTACGATGCTCTCTCTACCTACCTCTCCCTCTGGCCCTCCCCACCATCTCTCTCTCTTATAAAACAGAAAAAGAGGGAGATACATTTCCTGCTAAAGAGCAGGTGGGAGCCTGAGCAATTAATTGGAAAAAGTGAGAGGTATACACATATTTGTACCCTGAGCTTTCAGAATAGCTCACACGAGTTATTACAGGATACCTATTTGGCAATTTCAAGAATTTCAGTACCAGAATACACATGTGATGTCTGATAGGGAAATTAAAAGAGGGAATAGAGTGTGGGGAAAGAGAGGGAAACTTACTCAGAGGCTACAGGCATGTACCAAGGTGAGGAAGCATGAAGAAGCCTTCAGGTGACTTGGGTTTTAAGGGTTGGAGCTCAATGTGTGATGTATGGGTGTGGGGTGGGGAGGGGTGCTGGGACTCGGGGCCCACTAGGAAGGTACGGAGCATCTGTGAAAGATCTTGAATGCCATTTAAAGGTGCTTCTCTGGGGTAAGTTTCTCCTCTGGGCCTTTGAAGGTTCCTACACAAGCAAGTGATCTGATCAGATCCAGGGGAAGCAGAAGGAAATTCTCTGCAGTATGACAGTTAAAACTACACCAAACTTTTCTGCAATGCAATCTAAATATTTTTAAAAACCTAATTTAAATAGTTTAAAAGTCCCAGAAGCCTAATATCTTGGACATGCCTTTCATAAAACTACATTTATCTGATAATTATTTATAATATAGTCAAGGTTTAAAAGATACAAAATTCAATCCTCTCTAAAAGTTTTTAAAAAAGGGGGGGGGCGCCTGGGTGGCACAGCAGTTGAGCGTCTGCCTTCGGCTCAGGGCATGATCCCAGCGTTCTGGGATCGAGCCCCACATCAGGCTCCTCCGCTAGGAGCCTGCTTCTTCCTCTCCCACTCCCCCTGCTTGTGTTCCCTCTCTCGCTGGCTGTCTCTATCTCTGTCGAATAAATAAATAAAATCTTAAAACAAAAAGTTAAAAAGAAAAAAATGTTTAACAAAAGAGCTCTGAGAAAGCAGGCAGTATAAGGACCACAGACCAGCAGGATTGCATTTAGGTAGAGAGAGTACACTTGAATGGGTTGTTTTTCTTCTTTTAGCTTAGACATGTTTATTTAATTATGCACATATCTATTTTTACACACTAGTGTGTCACTATATCACAACATTTCCAATTCGAACTGAGACTTGCCGGGAGCGTGGCTTAACACTCTGCAAAACAACTGCGGATCAAACCACTGAGGCAAACTTGACATCATGCTACTGTCTTCGCTGTAACCCTGAGACTCCAACACCACAAACCGCTAGGAAATAGAACAGTGCAATCGAAGATTTTGAAGGGAAGTGAAAAAGAGGAGTGCCGGAAATAAATGTTTCCCAGGATACAGTGAGTTGTTGGGAGGCAGAAACACTTGTCCATGAATACTGTTCACTTAAGAGGTATGGCTCAAGAAGAGCCCTAATGGCCCCTGTAATAAGAAATATTCTTGTCTGTAATTGGACTATCTTCCCATCTGTAAACTCGATGCTATAACATTTTCACTGCCACATGTAACCTTTTATTAACATTCAACAACCTTTGAAAATAATTGCCTTCTTCCAATAAGGAATCTGTTAGAAGGCAATCAGGTTATATAGCTACTTCCCATTCTGCTGAAACCCTGAAAAATTGTCACATTTTTCACCATATGTAAAGACCTTAAATCATCTGAATCTGAAACAATTGCTTTTTTGAGGAAATATCAACCACTAATCCAACCGTAGACAGAAGATGCTAGTGGCCAAATCCGATTTCTTTTTAAAATTCTCAAAATTTACCCTCAGGTAACAAAAAACATAAGGCTGGATGGTTGAACAGGAGGGCACTGAATAGACGGAGTTGCACACCGAAAACTCAATATTAGATCATGAACATTAACTCGGGTTTCTCATTCCCTATTTCAAATTAACATGATGTTGTTTTATTAGGCTAGAAAGTGCCAACATAAATCAAGCAAGAATAGAATCTTTCCCTAAATAATAAGTAAAGAAACACGATAGAGTAGGAAAGTACCAAATTAGCTACAAATTTTCCATCTCATTGTTTTCTGTAAAATAAAATTTTATAACGAACACGCTCCACACAAGCTGTGCCGGTGGGTCTCGCTTCCAAAAACACTCACAGAGCAGTAATAAAAACCAAGCATGAACTCTAGGACATCTGCTATGGCATTGTTATCAAATGCAATCATTTTGGTCACAAATCTATACTCGCTTCAACTTTTTGTTGCAATATTAGTTTGTCTGCAGCATCTCCAATCTGGCACGCAAGGACTGACAGATGTTCCAGTCTTACCTCAGCTTCCACTTACATGGCTTCTCATTAGACTAGCTCTAGCCCGGCAAACTAGTCCTCTGTTCTGGAAGGCAGACAAAATGCCATCTGTCTCTGCGCGGTTATCAAAACGAATACCGCAGTGTGAAGAAACTCTGCTCCAAATGGAAGAATGAGGAGGTTTTGCACCCCATCCGTATCCTATTAGAAATTCTATCTATGCATCTGTATACGTACGTATATGTGTGTGTGTAGATACGTGTGTATGTGACATACACATTTTTATAGTATATGTATATACATGCGCAAGGGATCGCCATTCACGTTTTCCCATTATTCCATAATGTGAACGTTTTCAACCAAAAGACAAGTCTCACCTTTCCCAGGTCTATTTGTAACCTGTGCAGTTTACATCACCTGACACGAATTACTAGCTAGAAGGCAAGAGAGCTGTACTCCCCCGGCAAAAGATTCCAAGGTCACTCTGCAATCGAAAGCAGGTGGGAGCCTTACTGTAAAAATCAGGCTCGATTCAGAGACAATGGAGAGAAAGAATGGAGGAAAAGCCTTTATGGAAATGGAAGGACAAGTGAATTTCTACTATGGTCTCCACGCCTGCAAGTCAGGGGTGAGCAGAGGTGGATGCCAAGGACAGGGACGAGGGTGAGGAAGAAGACAGGGATAGAGGCTGACACCCCAGAGAACATGAAAATGGTACTGATTGCTTTGGTAGCCCTGAGAGTAGGAGTGTGGCTAGGAATGTACCGTGCAGACTCCTTACCGTGCAGCAAAACGTGGCACTTGAACTTTCTGTGTGACAGCGTGTTTAACTTTGATTCCTATATTTCCATAGATTGAAAGCACAGAAATGGAAAAGAACTTTCAACCTGGAGAGGAATTTCATACTTCAAGAAATTCAAGGAGCTCTTTAAAGCCAGTATTTTCTTCCACGGAGGCGCTGGAGATCAAAATCAATCGTATCGAGGATCTTGAGATTTGGAGACCCTGACTTAGGGGATATTCAGCCCTTTACTCCCGAACCTCTTGACATTTAAAGTTGCCTGCTTGGGGCCAACAGTATATTCTCACTAGCCAGCAATTGATAGGTGCCCAAGTCCTCCCGGAGTCCATGAGGGCCTTGTCATTTTCAAACTAAGTCTTTGTCTGAACCCCTAACCCCGGACATCTGTCTAAAAGACTGATGAGGATTAGAAATCAGAATGAATGCTGGTTTTTACTCCAGAGTCAATTGGTTTGGATCTGTTTACATAACCTTTTGTTTAATTCTATAGTTTATGAGAAATGAGATTCTGAAAGCCTTATATGAAAGCTCTCAGTCCAATTCCCACATGGGTCAGTTCACTTCACTCTGTCACATGTCACAGCTGCATTCTGTCCCCTCACCCCATTGAACCATCTGGCAAATGGTGTTGTTGGTCACAACGGGAGCTAAGGAGAAAATGCGGCCAGACCAGTGCAAACCCGTCCTCGTGGCTGGGGGGCGGGGAATGAGCAGAAGTCTGGAGGGCCATGTTGAAAGGCACATGACAGCCTATTCCGTTTTGCTGCTCCCACACTCAATTTCATTTACAGCCGTTATCACACAGTTGTGTGGGGTTCCGGCACTTGCCTGTGACTAACCTGTACCGGTGAACTTCACCGATTTATAATGCGGCTAGTCTATGGTATTGTGATCAAGACAATAGAAACCCTTTCGAGAGAAACATCGCAAGGAAGACAAAGCAAGAAGTACGGCTCTGTGCCGGAGATGCCTCGGAACAAAGCCGCCACTCAGACAGGGAGCCCACTCAGGTCAGCCAGGCTGTCTGTAAAAGCCCTGGGGGCTCCTTGTACCCATTCCCCACCAGGCTCCTGACACCTGTCTGCCCCCTCCTCCAGCCCCGCTTTTCTCCTGGACTTTGATTTCGGACTCTCCCTCTAGCTCTGGGTGGCCCCCATCTTCTTTTTTATCGGCGCCCTTGAAGGAGCTGCCCTGACACTCGCCTACCATGCTTCCGAACTCCCGCCCCACCTGAACCGCTAACAGCACGACAGGAAGCAAATCCACTAAGCTTTCCACACACATGCTTTCTCCTTTTTCAGATGGAGAGAATTACACTGACCTTGCCTCTTTCATAAGGAGAAAACTGTGCCTGGCCCAGAACAGGCACTCAATCAATATTTATTAACATACTGAAAGATTAGAAAGTTACAGTGTCATCTAAGTGTAAGGTGATATTACAGTGTTATCACCATAGCGATTGATTTTAAATGTCTCTTACACTTCTCAATATTTGCATCAAACTAAGATGGTCACAACTGCTGATTGATAAAGTCTTACACAGAAATATAGAGGCAATAACAAGAGCTAATATTTACTGAGTACATACTAGGCGCCAGGCAATATTCTAAGCTGATTACATGGATTAACCCATGTAATCCTCCCAACAACCTTACAGGATAAAAAATTATTACCTTGATTTTACTTACGAGGAATGTGAAGCTCAGCGAGGTTAAGTGGCATGTCTCAAGTCACCCACACTGGGGGTAAATGAGAGCGATGGGATTTGCGTTCAGAGTTATCCCTGGCTCGAGAACCTGGGTGTTTCCATGATGCCATTCTACAACTGAAGATCAAAGGAAAACAGGGAGCAGGAAATGTCAATTAGCTAATCACAAACCAGACTTATGTTGATGTCATAGACCCCAGTAACTACACCTGTCCCACTGTTCCCTCATTCTGTAAGCGGTCGCCTTGCAGTCCGAAGAGCAGGCTTCTGGTCCTGACTGGCGCTAACTATCCCTTGTTTTCTCGTTGGTACATTAAGGGGGTTGGAATAGATTCCATATGAAGCTTCTGCAGGGGCCACAACTGTACACTTTTGCAATGTTGAAGTTCATGTTTATCCCCTGAACCTAAATGGACTGAGGGCAGAGTGGGGGGCGGGGGGAGATTCAATTGCTGACACACCAGAGAAGGCATTGGAAAATCCATAGAACCTCAACTAGCCCCAAGTGCTGGAAATTTCTCAGGGTAATAATGGGATTTTGATGATGGTGATGATGACGATGACGGTGACGATGATCTAGTGAAACCTACAATAAGCCTAGTATTTTACGTACAGTGTTTCCTTTAACTGCTGCAGAATGCTGCAAGGCGGGGATTATTATACCCACTTTACAGATGTGCAAACTAAAGCTGAGATGAAATGGCTTTCCGAGGTCACACGGTTGACAAGTGGCGGAGCTGAATGGGGCTTCAAGTTCTCACAGAGGCGATCACGGAACCTCATTCGGCACTGTGCACCCAGTCCCTAGCCCAGAACCTAGCACTCCCTGCGTGCCTAATGCCTAATTCAACCAGTGCTTACCGAGTGAAGGAGTAACTCCAGACTGCTCCCACCCCTCCCCATGCTGTCTTTTTCTATGGCTCACTCCAGAAAGTATGTTAGGTACTTTACATATGTTAGCTCACATAATTCATCTCGTGAAACTTTGAGACAAATAAAATTATTCCCATTTTAGAATCAAGGTAAGTGAAATTTGCAGAAGGGGAGTGACTCACTCAAATCTACAAATAAAAATAGCTAGGAAGTGGGAGTATCTGGCTAGTTCCAAATACTGGCCTTCTTAAGAGATTTTCAAGTGATCTGTTGATTATGAATTATTATTTTAAAAAAAGAAAAAGAGAAGTGATCCTTATAGAATTTCATTTTAAGTGATGGATTTGTGTATCTTGAGTTCATTTTCTCTTTTTTTTTATTTGAGAGAGAGAAAGGGCGGGGGGGGGCAGAGGTAGAGCGTGAATCTCAAGCAGACTCCTCGCCGAACATCAAGCCTGACACGGGGCTCAACCCCACGACCCTGAGAGCAGGACTTGAGCTGAAATCAGGACTCCGATGCTTCCCTGACTGCACCACCCCGGTGCGCCCTGAGTTCGTTTTCAACTTTGCTGCCATCCCCTTCCCCCGTAAATGCAGACAGGTGTACCCAGGCCATCGGCCTCTTGGGTTTCCGGTTTGGCGTCATTTGAAATGCAGTCTGAACGCCCAGCCTGGCGCTTCTCGCCCAGAGCGCAGCCATCTGAACCACCTCGGGAGAATTAGGAGGCACACGAGCGACTTGTGTGTTCTCTCGGCTCCTCCCTCAATTCCATGCATTTCACCTTCACATGAAAGCAGACACATTTGTGCTGCAAGACATTTAATATTGCAAGTTCGAATGGACAACTTTTGTGGGCCTTCACTTGGTAAGAAATGAAGAATAATAAAATGTATCTTTTATTCCCCATATATTCCAATTTGGTAAAACTGTCAGTGTTGGTTATTGAGAACTGAGCAAATGCGAAATTTCGGCTGAAATGATAGGAAAAGCAAAAGCAGCATTAGGAGTTTCACAGATTTTCACTGGTTAGCTTTCTAGAAGAAAGTGCCAGCTATCACGCCGCCCGCGTTGGGGTCCCTGGCAAACAGCTCTTAAAGGAGCACAGCACGGCAGGCTGTGGCCTAGCAGCACGGAGTCTGATCGGGTGCCTGTGTCTGAAGGAGGCCGCTCACAGCACAACCCCAGTGCCACTCATAGTGTCAAATCCCTCTTCACACCGTCGTTTGCACCAGTGCCCAAAATACCACCTAGCTCTGTCACCAACCTGTCCCGGCCCGTCCTGCGCTCTCTCCTCTGCATGCCTCACAGCACCCCAAACGTCACGCCCTTTCGAGGCTTCAGGCCTTTGCGCGTGCTGTTCACCTCCATTCGAATGACCGTTCTGTCCCATCCCTCTTGTCAGCAAAGTGAGCACCTGCACTTCTTTAACGACCAGGCTGTGCTCTGGGCAACCTCTGCTCAGCTCAGCGGCAGAGGCGATGGACCCCCGGCCACTCTGATGCTTGCGTTCACACCCATCCGGACATGGTTCGGCCCGCGCGTCTGTCTCTTGCACGAAACCCGAAAGCTCCTCCAGACGGGCTCTCTTCTCTGCGTCTCGGGGCCTCCGTGCCTGGGCTCTGTTGGGTCGGGCACCTGGTAATGCTCTGTGGAAGTTCCGTGAGTGAATACATGTGGGCTCTCTGGATGGGGCTCATCCGGTTCTTCTAGTCTTCAAAGCAGAAAATTCAAAACGGCATTTCAAAAGCATGTCTTCACTGCAGCTGCCTGGTTAAATCTGTTCACTTGCCATAGAAGGCCATCTTTTTGCTTCAGTAAGGCACACATCTGACAACACGAGTTTACCTTTAAAGTGGAGTGTTTCCATTCCGAATGACAAAATGAGATGGCCGGGAGGGGCAGAAAACCGCAGAGCACACTGTGATCCCAAAAGAGAGGTGAGGGTCAACCTCTTCCCTTCAGTCATATGCAAGGCTCCATTGATTTCTTGTGATTTGCGTTGTGTTTTCAAGCACAGCAGTATGGCTAAGCTCTTCTCAAACCCTTCATTCATTTTGGAGTTACTCCTTCTCCTTTTTACCTGGGTAATTATAATATCTTAATATTCTAAAGGTCCTCGTTCCCAATCTTCTGCCCAAAGAGATTAAAGTACAAGCAGCATGGTCTCATGTAGAAGGCAAAATTTTAAGATGACCCCCAGTGACCCAGATCCCTGTATAAATCTCCTACTTTTGAGTATGGGTAAGTCCTGTAACCTATTTCTAAGCAATAGAACATGGCGAAGGTGGTAGGATATCAGACCTTTGATTATGTTACATCATATGGCAAAGGTCAAGGGATTTTTCACATGCAACTAAGGTCCCTAATTAGTTGACGTTTAGTTAATCAAAAGAGAGAGAATCTTGGGTGGACCTGACCTAATCAGATTAGCCCTTTAAAATAGGGTCTAGAACTTCCTGGAAGTCAGAGACTCAAAGGAGCAGAGAGTCAGTCATTGCCAGCATAGAAGAAGCAAGCTACCAAGAATTCTACAGCCACAAGAAATTAATTTTGCCACCAATTAGAGCGAGCTTGGGAGTGGGTCCATCCCTAATTGAGCTGCCAGATGAGAGTGCAGCCCAGCTGACACCTTAACTATACAGCCTGTGAGACCGGGAGCAGAGAAGCCAGCAATGCTATGCCTGTACATCTGAACTACGGAAACTGAGATAATAATGAAAACTCTTTTAAGTCATTAAATTTATGGCAATTTGTTATGCAACAATAGAAAACAAACATAGTATCATGGACACCTGGGGTCCAATACTAGCACCACCTTTTTCCAGTGTGTGTATCACTCTAAACTTTGGACCTTAGTTCCCTTATCTATGTAATAAAGATCATGTCATTTATCTTACAATGCCACTATGAGATGTAAAGAGTGAATATATGTTAAGTATACTTAACACATGGTAAGTCCTTATACACTCTAGCTATCACTCAGACATAAAATACTAAGAAACAGAAATTTATTGAGTCCCACTCAGTGCCAGCTGCTAGGTTTTCAGAAATGAACAAGCCAGACAAGGCGCCTGCTCTTATGGAATTCACATGCTAGTGACGAGGAGACAGATAGTAAATAGTGAACCAGAACATATGATTAAAATAGGACAATGTGGTAGAGTGACTGGGAGATACATCCAATTGGGTGACCACAGAAATCTACAAAGAGGTGACATCTGACCTGAAAGCTGAATGACCAGAAGCAATCAGCTGTGTGAAGATCTAGGGGCAGGTATTTCACAAAGAAGAAAGAGCAGCGCCAAGCTTTCACGTGAGAAAGAGTTTGGTGTTTCTGTAGAACAGCAAGAAGGCTGAGATGAAGTGGAGAGCGAGGCAGGGGCCAGATCATATAGAGCCTCACAGACCACGATCAAGAACTTGCTGCTATCTTATTTCCCACCTGAGGGCTTTGACCCAGGTGAAAGGCACCTCCACTGCTGTATGAGGCTTGGATTCCAGGGGGCACGGGCTGAAGCAGGGAGGGCAGGAGTGCTGCCGTAGTCCAGGCAAAAAAGGATGGTGACTTGGATTGGAGTAGAGGGCAGGGGTGAGGGAGCACTGCAGATGGCCATTCAGTACAATAAATATTTTATCAATGATTAAATACATAGATTCAGGCCCACACAAACTGAAATGCCATATTTTTTCCTTATTTTCACACCCTTCCCTTCTTATTTTCTCATACCAGTAATCCGGTATATTTGTATGCCCAACATCTGAATCAACCAGCAAAACTAGAGCAAGCAGGGGGTTCCTTTTATTAAGATTTATTTATTTATTGTGGGGGGAGGGGCAGAGAGAGAGAATCTCAAGCAGACTCCATGCTGAGTGCGGAGCCTGACTTGAGGCTGGATCCCACGACCCTGAGATCATGACCTGAGCCAAAACCAAGAGTCTCGATCACTCAACCGACTGAGCCACCCAGGTGCCCCAGGAGGTTTCTTTTATAAAGCAACAGACACATCACAACCAAAAGAACCCGCAGAACCCAGAACATTGTATGAAAGCCATGATATATGAGGGCGAGAGGGGGATCCAGAAGGAAAGATGTCAAAGCCCAAGGTGGCTAGAGAAAGGCATGGAGGCAAGGTATGAAATGAAAGAGAGAAGATCAAGGTCAAGATCAAATGGGGAGTGGGCATTGATTACTGGGGTACCTAGAATCTTCAGTCCTTTTCCACAATTTCAAGATAGCTGAGTTTGAAGGGCCACGATCCAAACAAAAGAGATGCACACGTGTGTGTTTACACACATGTCCATAGAGATGCATGTATGTATTGAAGTACATGTTTAAAAAACATAAGAAAACTTCTTTATTCATTCACATCATTGGACTTCATAAATTAAAATAAAAATACTAAGGGCCAAATACCAATTGACAAGCATGTAGTCCAAAAATAGAACTGGCTTCCCTGGGAAAATCTCTAAAAGAGAGTTTGAGCAAACTGAAGAGCATCATTAAACGCAGTATTGTGTCTGATGTGTTTTAATTAAAGATACTGTTGTGATCTTATATCCAGTCAGTAATTCCACCTTTAACATTAATCAAAAGCCAAAAATGGAAAGAAACCAGTGAATGGTGACTTAAAACATCTCAGTAATACATCTGACATATCCAGCAGGTGAACAAAGAAAGGCCTTTGACAGCACAGAGGACCGAACAAACGCACAGTAATAGAGATATCCATCTCTTCCAGAGGGCCAAGCCCAAATAACAGCTTCAGTCTTTTTAAAGAAAAAAGAGGGCAACACCCAAGAACACTACCTACTATCGTTTTCAACAACAGGGGCCCCCAAACACTCCATGATTCTTGTTATTTGTCGTTTACAATAAACTTTCCATCATTTAAAACACACTGACACTCCTCAACTGACAGACGTATCTTAAGTGCATGGTCCGTGGGGACAATTTTCTTAGGCCCAAGAAAGGTTGTGTTAAGCTTTGCTACAAATGCTAGAAAAAAATAAGTGAATGCAGGAGTGATTTCACTTTCACTCTAGGACTTTATCAGCCTGTATTTATGTGTTTGTAATTCGTTCTCACAATGTCACTGCATTTGTGCGTGATCTTATTTCTCCAATCTTCCCTCCCCGCACCCAAAACCAATCCAATATATTATCGATTTGTTTTCCATAGTTACAGAAGAGCACAATTGTGGGCTATAAAGAACGTCCCCCCAAATAAGTCCGCACAAAACCCCCAGCCATGGATTGGCACATAAGAAACCATCATTCTCCTGTGTTTATTCCTCATTGCAAAAGGTTTATTGACTATTGAAGAGAAATTAGTGGGTCCCATCCAAGTTTAGAAATAGGAATTAAGTTATCCAAGGCCAGTTGAGTGAATTTCCACTTATATTTGATTTTAGCTCAGAAGTTATAAGTCATTTCTGGCTAGTAGTTTTTGATCTGATGGAAACATTTAATCACTTATCAAGGAAATTAGATTACTGACCACTCTGCTCAAGTTTAAAGATATGTACAGAATGGCGTTTCTAACAGTGAATGCAAGGAGTTATACGTGTGTAAGATATAAAATTGTTTACTTCTCTGTCTCTTCTTTTAGGCTGTGAACTCCATGAGGGCAAGAACTGTCTTTTATCTCAGGGGCCCTGGTGCCTATCAGAGTGACTCATAGTAGGTTCAAAAGTAATGTTCGACTAAGGACTGTAAGTTCACCGTCTGTGTCTTGAAGTCCTCATCATCTAAAAGAGAAAATTGGGCGCACATGCAAATTGCAAGAATACAAGGCAGTTTTACATGGAACAAATTAAATACAATAAAAATACATGGGATGAAGGGTCACTTTAGGATGGGGGTCATTTACAAAGAAAGTCAGGGAGAAAACAGAATTAGGCCAAATTTCCAAAGATGGGTAAATATGACTGGAAGAGGTATTCTCAACACTGGGAATGCCGGGAGCAGAAGCAGGAAGGTAGGAAAATCCGGTGCATATTCATAAAATGATGACTACTCCAGATACAGTTAGATGTAGCACTGGGCGTGTGGAAAAGAGAAGGCTAGAAAGGTGTCTTGAGGGCAAATTATAGAGATCCCACACACCAGGTGAAGGAAGTTGAACATTATTCAGTAGTCAACTTGGTAAAATTTTACTCAGAAGCCACTAAAGATTTGGACTAACATTAATTCAACAAACTGTGAGAGGTATCAACAGAATTCAAAGTTATACTCCAAAGTTAAAGGAAAGTAAATACAGGAAACCTCAGATGAATCTACATGGGAACCATACAAGGTATACACGTGAACAAATCAACATAGGAAAACACACAAGCTATGTGCACTGAGTGACAAAAATAGAGAGCTTCAACCCAAATAGAAGAAAGCCTCAGGTACAGTCAAATCACACCTGGGCATCAGAGTGGGTGACAATCAAATGGTAATAAATAAGAATGAGCAGTGCTGATGTGAACAACCAGGAGAGATCAAATAAATACCACTCTGAGACATTCAAGATTTTGTCAGACACATGAAGGCGGATCAAGCCTAACTTTCATGTCCAAGATGAAACAGGCATGCAGAGATAAGAAGTGAGTTGAGATAGACACAGATAGAGGATGAGTGTGATGCCACCTGAACCTGGACTTGAACCCTGCCTCCACCACTTACTAGCTCTGTGACCTGGGGCAATTTGCTTAGTTTCTGAGTCTCAGTTTCCTTAGAGGCAAAACAGTGAGTACAATAATGTCCACCTACAGAGTTGGTGTGAATATTAAATAGAAAATGGAGGTAAAAGAACTCTGTGAATTGGGAAAGCCAAACTCTTCTCTTCTCAGACATCGGTGTGTGTCTGGAAATGAATCACCGGCGAGGTTCTTTTAAATGTACATTCCCAGACCCCTGGCCTCACAGATTTGATTTAACAGGTTGGCAGTAGGGTTCTGGGATCTTCATTTTTTAAAAATTTTTATTATGGTTCAAAAGAAACTCACATAACATAAAATTTACTAACTTCACTATTTTAAGTGCACGGTTTGGTAGTGTTAAGTATATTCACATTGCTGTGCAGAAGATCTCCGAAACTCTATCCACTGAACAACTCCCTCATTTGCCCCCCCTTCCAGCCCCTGGCTGCCATTCTACTCCCAAATTTGGCTACTTTAGATACATCATAAAAGCAATCATACAGTACCTGTTTGTGACTGGCTTATTTCACTTAGCATAATGTCCTCGAGATCCATCCAAGTTGTAACATATTTGAGAATGTCCTTCAGTTTTAAGGCTGAATAATATTCCACTGTGTGTGTGTGTCTCACATTTTTTCTATCCATTCACCCCTTGATGGACACTTGGATTGCTTCCACCTCTTAGATATTGTGAATAATGCTGTTAATGAACATAGATGTGCAAATATCTCTTCGAGATCTTGCCTTCAGTTCTTCTGAATACTGTATACACCCAGAAGTGGGACTGCTGGATCATATGGTAGCCCTATTTTTACGTTTTTGAGGAACTGCCTTACTGTTTTCTATAGCGGCTACACAATTTTTCATTCCTAACAGCAGTGCACAAGCATTCCGATTTCTCCATATCCTCACCAACATTTATTATTTTCTCTTTTTTTTTTAAATAACAGCCATCCTAATGGGTGTGAGGTGGTATCTCTTTGTGGTTTTGATCTGCATTTCTCTAATGGGATCTGCATATTTAACAAGCTCCCAAGTGGTTCCAATACTCCAACAGAGTCACACGTTGAGAAAAATTGCTCCAGGTCAACAGTGGTTGCTGTTTTTCAGCAAGAAGCATGAGGAAAGTGAAGGTGGCCATTGCCTTTTCAGCATGGATACCACAAGGTAATCCAGGAACATCCTTCCTACTGCATTACCATTCCACTAAGAACTTTTATTTCCTACACATCTTCTAACAACAATGAACACTGACTTTTTGCAATTACTTCCTTGTTACAAAGCCCCTGGCATAATGCAAATGCAAATTCAAATCTCCTCTGAATGACAATTGTCATTGCCTGTTCGTCTATGCTGTAGGCACTGGTATGTATAAAGAGCACCTTAAAGGATATGATTCTTATTCATGAAATGCTGTTTATGCTACCGATATTACCCAACAAAGACAATCTTTGCCCACTTACTTCTTTTCTCTTGGCCACCACCATCATTTTCAACTCTCTGGTGCCCTGGCCCACACCCAATTTTAATTCTGCATAATTTGCATGTGCACTCTAATTTTATCATTGAGGTGGGAGTGCCAACTCGATCCATAATACACTCTATACCAAATGCATTCAGACTCTCCCTTTGGGTATAAGACCGCTTGGTCTTTCCACAAAGGTTTATGCAAAAAACCTGAAAAAATGGGGGGGGAGTTATCCTGGAATTTGAAGAGCAGCAATAAGAATCTTCATTAGGGGAACCTGGGTGGCTCAGTCAGCAAAGCATCTGACCCTTGATCTCACCTCAGGTCTTGATCACAGGGTCATGAGTTCAAGCCCTGCATTCAGCTCCATGCTGGGTGTGGAGCCTACTTAAAAAATCTTCATTAAAAGCTGCATCTAGAAAATATTTATTGAGCACCTATTATGTGCTAGTCAATTTTAGTCACAGATTCAAAGATCAGTATATTTTTGTCACCACTTCCTGTAGAAGGAATCCTACCAAACTAAAATACTTCCAAGATAGCTGTTAAAGTCACAGCCAGGGCTATGAATAAATTGAAAGACTGGTTCATTCTTTACTTCCTTGAATATTTACTGAGCCCCTATTACATTCTAGGCACTGTGGCAGAGGTTGGAGATGGAATAGTGCTTCGATACTAAAAACTGATGTTTCATCATTGAAGAACCATGCTTCACCTAGTAGGGGAAATAGCTTACACTCTTGCCTTCTTAATCTTGGCCCCCCTCTTTGTTGTGTAGTGCTCCCACAGACCTTCCCATTTGCCTTTAGCAGTAATATCCCTATGTTTAAGTACTAATACTCAGTTAGTAATTGTTTTTCTTTCTATAGGATTGAAACCCATTCCGTTAAAAATAGCTCATGATATATTAAGGCAGCCCATCGCATCTAAGTTAAAATGGTACAGGGAGTGCTTGATTTCAGGGATAGAAATATGAAAACCAGCAAAGACTACGTTACGAAGTTGACTAGACTGGGGTGAGAGCCAAAGGAAGTTAATATGGAGAAAGTTTTTGAACAAAGACCATTCATTTAAGGTCCCAGACACAGCTCCCCACCACCCCACCAAAAAAAAGCAGTTCTACATTTCAAATCAGTAAGAAAAACCATACATTAAGAAAGATTCGGCTGTTACTCAAATGGGTATTTTCCCAGACAGGTGATCTTAAATTACACTATTTAGCTTTAAAATGTCCTGGCAGCATAGAATGAAATATGCGTTTCTATTTGGAGAAGTATGAGAATGGTCCTTGGGGTCAAAGTTCCTAGGAATAGGGTGGGGAAAAAGTTCAGACTGCTGGTAACCATGCTGTGAAGAGAATTCTAGGCCATGGTGTTGTCAAAAGCTACTCCATAAATCAGTAACTAACCCAATGTTAAAAGGCAAGAAATAATTCTGAAATAGGCAGAACTCTTGTTTCCATCTGAAAAGAATACTTCATCATCAGTTCCCTCTCTGGCATCCCAGCTCTCTGAAGAACCCATCATAATGGTTGAGAATGAGGTCTAGGATTTATTTTTGTTGGTGACATCTTTGGTAATACAGTAAACCCAGAGTGTGCCAGTTACTGCCATTTCTCTTTACTTAATACTCGGCACCCTGAGGTTTCAATGAGAAACCAAGAAGCATTATCATTTTGTAGCAGAAATTAAAAAATCAAGAAGCTAAGAAATGTGTTCAAATTTCACATTAATTCTCTGCTGAGGCTGGAAAAGCACTTGACTAATGACTCTGTTTTCAGCTTAAGTGTTCTGACATAATCACATTCATTATTTAAAAAAAAACACATATCTACCAATAGGCTCTTGTTGATATTTATCTTCCTTCCATATGTCACTCTTTTCCAACTGAACAGGAAGTCATTTAAAAAGTTATTCCCTTTACAACATACTTAAAAAGTGGGTGCTCTTCTCTGATTAAGTAACCTCAGATGACATGGAATCCACTACCACTTCTCAGAGTGACCCACAAGGGGCAACTATAATTGTCAACCCCACTGCAAACACCATGCACACAAACAAAATCTGTCTTCTGGCCTTCCCCAAAGATCCAAAAATTGGCTAAATGTGTCTCCATGTGTGATGCCCAGAACTGAGCTTGGCATTCAAACTCATTTGTTCATTTATTCATAAATTTATTCATTTAGCCAATATTTACTCAGCGGTAACTTTTTGGCATTGTAATATGCATAAAGGATGTAGCAAGATGAGAAAGAGACATGGTCCTGCCTTCAAGGGACTTGCAAAATGTGAGGAAATAAACATTTCACTATAATTATGCAACTAATTATTCAGTAGTAGCATTAGTTTTCTGTGTTGTGTAACAAATTACCACAAACTTAGAGGCATAAAACACACACTTATCTCACAATTTCTGTGCATCAGGAATGTGGGCACAGCTTACCTGGGTCCTCTGCTCAAGATCTCTCTCAAGATTTCAGCCAAGGGCTGACCAGGACTGAGATCTCATCTGAAAGCTCTACTGGGGATGGATCCGCTCTCAAGGTCCCTCAGTTTGCTGACAGAATCATTTTCTTTGTAGCTGGCCATAAATTCATGGTATTTTGGTTCTTAGAGCCAGCAACAGAGAGATTCTAGGAAGACAGGCTAGATATACAATCATGGACATGTGATCACGTACATCCTGTCACCTTCACTATATATTCTACTGGTTATAAGCAAGTCACAAGCCCTGCTCATATTCAAGGAGAGAGGATTATAAACAGATGTGATCATGAGGAGGTGGGGATCATGAAGACTACCTTAAAATTCTACTTACCATAGTGACAAAGTTAATAGTGTTATGAATGAAAAGCCCAGAGCACTGTAACAGTAAATAATCTATTTTAGTGAGGAGGGGAAGTCATTAAGTTTTGAGCGTATAGCTTATCTCACCCTATCCAGATCACAAAGTGATGTTTAAGTCAGGACTGTGGAGCTAGCTGGGCAAATGCAGGGATTGTTGGGTATTAAGAGGAAAAAGCTTCAAAAACAGAGCAACAGGAAAACAACAAATACGAAGGCCTATGATGGGAAGATCCCTGATGCAGAAAGTGAAGAGAGAAGAACCTGAAGAAGTAGGTGAGAACCGAAGCCAGGATCCAAGGCTAAGTTTGGGACAGCCACCTCTTTATTCCCGCCACATCCTCTGCCATATGCAAGGCTCACTCAAGTTTTCTCCTCGTAGTGACTCTTGCACAGAAAATTCAAAGTTGCAGAAATTAACAACCAGAATGAAAATCTTCTGGGGTATTAAATTGCCCACCAAGCAGCCCAGCACATGGAAACCAATTCTAACCCTTCTTAGTGGGGGTACTGAGGCATGTCCTAAGTCAGTAAATATATTAGAAGGTGCCAAAGGACCTAATGAAGTAGAAAGTCCCTGGAGCATCATTTGAAAACTGTATACAAAATGCATTCCACAGGAGTCAACATTGGCAGGACAGCATCATTATGCAGCCCTTCTGGTGTTTATGAGAACTCAAACTCCTTGCATATTCTATTCTAATGAAGGATAATAAGACTCTTGTGAACTCGAGCTCACAGGCTGATGCTTAGTGTTGCTACCAATTACCATGACATTGTAAGTATCTGGGAAGGTTGTCCTCTTTGGCTGAGCCCAGAGCAGTGAGGAAGGAAGGGGACAGCCTCCTCGTCAGCTAGAGCAGCTGAATCAACTCTGGTGATAGATGTCACAGCCCTCACATCTGAGCCTCTGTGAGTAGAATACTGGCTGGTATTTTGTTAACTCAAATAAATTAGGAGAGCAAGAATCTCATTTAATTTCCAGTGAGACACAGCAAGGTCTTATGAGTCTCAAATCTATACCTGTCCAGATATTGGAATAGGCTATCAAATGTTATTATAGTATTTTCCACCCCTAGTGAGCAATCATCTATCATGGAGAATTTAGGAAAAGAACTTAAAAACAGAGGCTGGGTTCAATGATCTCATGAAATTTCCTCTAGTTCTGGGATGATACAAAAATCAGTATACTTCAAGGTGGCTGTACATTCAGGAGGGCGAATATTCCAAAAATGTTTCTCTGCCATTATATCAGGATTTTTTTAAAAAGACTTTGAAAATGTAATGAAGCAATGACCAAATAAGATGAAGTCTTTAAAAATGATTGATCCCTTCAGTTGTTTTAAATGAACCTTTCTCACTTGCAACGATCCTCGAATCGGCTTCAGACCTAAAGGTGACACACTTCAGACCCAAAAGTAGAAAGGGACGGATATTGGCTAGCAGCCAAATTAAGAAACCAAGGGCAATGGTATTCACTTAATGAGAGGTCACTTAATCCAATCTCCTAACCAGAGTTAGTGTGAGCAGAGAAGAGCCCAGGGAGATCATAAAACATGTTAACACTGGAATAAATAATTGGAAAATTCCTAAGACCCTCTAGGGTCCAGCTTCAAGGTTATGTCCAAGGAGAATCAGCGCTCTCCATCTGCATTCTGCACTTCCTCAAACAGAGATAAGCAGAGAGTGAAACGCAACTGAATCCCAAGTTAGGACAGAAGAGAGTAAAAACAAGGCCCATTACTGGCTGCAGATAAAAGTATTGCAATATGTGAAGACAAAGGGGGCACAGAAGGGCTTTGTGATAGACTCACCAGGAAAATGAGAATCTTTCAGTTTATAATTCAACATCCTCATTCTTATTATATCCACTCAGCTCAACACCGGAAAGTACACTGGGATTCATTATAAGGTTGTTTTGTTTATAACATAGCAAAATTTTAAAAAACTGAATGACTATGGCTATGGTCAGAAGCAAATGACCATCATGTCCAACCATTTCTTGCATTAAAATGTAAATGAGGGGCACCTGGGTGGCTCAGCTGGTTGGGCATCTGGCTCTTGATTTCAGCTCAGGTCTCAGTCCCACGGTGGTGAGTTCAGGCCCCACGTTGGACTCCATGCTGGGTGTGGAGCCTAGTTAAAAAAAAGTAAAATAAAAAATAAAATGTAAATGAGATAGTTTGTCTACAGTATTGAAAGAAATGCTGACTAGTTCCCCTTACAGGATTTCCCAGAATGGGACAAGTTCACATGTAACCTAGCTGCTTGGTCTACTCAGGACTGCCCACTCTGATGCAGGGGGATGAGGAGTGGGCAATAATGTCCTCCTGGAGTTGATGGCTCACCAGTGAGGAACCTTCTTTCCTCTCTTTAGCTTTCATGGTTTCCCAACACAACTTATTTCTTCCACTTCTTCCCCGCGATGGTAGTAATGTTCTGAGTGTCTACACAGGACTAAGAAGTAAAATAACCTTCCCAAATTCACCCAGTTTGTAAGTACCAAGACTGGGCATTAAAAGCATCTGTGACTCCAGAGTCAATGTTTTCATAATTAAACACAATGCCCTGAATTGGGTAGAGGTGCGTGAATACACGTCTATGTAGGTGCCCACATGCACTTGTGTGTAAGTACAAACATACACTTGCACTTCTCATAGTGGGTTCCCTCAAGACACAAAACGAAATTCACTGGTTAGATAAAAAGAAAATGAATGTCAGGAGGTTAAGATATTCAAGAAGAATAATGTAGAAATGACATTCAAGAACAAAAGTGGTACTGTAAAGATTAAGCCGTATGTAAATTAAGCCAACAGAGCATCAGAAACTTGTAGGTGAGGCCTTGTTCTTCTTCTCTGACTTTCAAAGTACTCTATGACAGTGTCCTCAAGTGGTATCCATAGTAGACTTCTGGGGGGCCAAAGTTAGCCCAAAATGTGCATGATATAAAGGTAGAAATCAACTTGTCACAGGTCATCCATTACACTAAGAGTCATGATGGGTTGTAGAGCCCAGTGTCTTAGAAGCAAGTGGTCTTCCCACTGACTAGACTATGAACATTCAAGAAGAGGCAGGACAGCAAGAACATGAATGACAGAAAGTCTTCGGTGGAAAGTACATAGCCTAATAAGAAAAGGGAACAGTAAAACGGTGTTCACTTGAGCATAGGAAAGAGGAGCACACAAAAAAGGATGAGCAGACGGGGAGGTGGACCTCTGGGGAAAGAGGGATGTGAGTGCCATTTCTGACATGATCTGACTCTCTGGAGTCAAGGGCTGGGAGGGTGAAGGGAAGAGACCATCTGCTCCACCCTCAAAACATCTGTTATGAAATAAGACTGATGGCATGTGTCATGTCAGGAGGATCTTGTGAAAGAAACTGCTGAGCCGTACATGATCGGAGCTAATGGAGAACTCCCCAAGGTTTGGAGACCTAGATTCTAATCCCAATTCAACTGCCAATTTACCGTGGAACACTGGGAAACTGCTTAACCCTATTCTGTCTCAAGTTCTCCATTGGTAACAGGGCAGTAAAAGAAATGCTTTGGGGGTACTCCAAAATCACATTCCTCTATTCTTGATAAATACAAAATAACTATGAAGTCCTAACACTGTTCTTCCCTTTCCAGTTTAAAGGGGTCCCTCCACTTCAGCCCAAAGAAAAGAAACTGAAATCTTTATTCTCTGTCGACTCTTGGAGAAAAATGCAACAGATCAGTCTTCTATCCAAAGACAGCGTTTTAAGGAACTAAGAGAAAAATCACAAACGTAATTACGTGGTTATGTTCACACTGGGAAGACCAATATCCATTTTGTCATATCTATGATCTCGTATTGAATATTCCGTAATAAAATATGGAGACAGGGTCTATGCCAGAGGTTATACAGTTCTAACAGTTGTCCAGTTCTCCAAGCCATAAATCTCCCTGGAAAGAGTAAAAAATGGACCCATCACCTGCCCCTGGATTCCTCATGCTAACAGGCTGTGCTCTACTGAGATTGGATGAATAAAGTCAAATAAACTGAACACTCATTTGGTATTTTCAGTTCTAGGCAGCCAATCCTAAAGGAGCCAGCAGTCTTATTAAAGGGAAACTGCTCATCATTAGCATTTCTAGAACAAAGAAAGAAGCTAAAGGCATATTAATTTTTCACATCTTGCCTCTGAATGGCCATAAATATCCCCACTCATCAGTATGAAACAGATAAATTTATCTAAAGCAGAAGATCATTTTTTTCTGCCAATGGCTACTTATTCATACAGGAGGTGGGTAAAGGAAGAGAATCTTGAGGAAGACCTGAGCTTTTGTTTGTTTCCTTTATTACTAGAAAACTGGATCAAGAAGGTCCCACTGGCAGAGTATCACTCAAGTTTAGAGGTCGCAGTATTGAAAATGCCACCCTTCCATTCATCCCTTTGAGTTAACTGTCACTCCCTATAGGCAATAAATTTTAAAACGCAGATATTCCTGAGAGGAATAACACATTGAACTAAGATCATTTTCGTGTGAATTACTCTATTGGATGGCTTTGTCACTCAAGTAAAGCCTGGGGGAGCGTGATTTGAGAGCATCGGACAGGGTCTGAAAGGGAAAGGATGCATTTAAAAAGAGGGCTCTGAGAAAGTCCCAGACGTAGCTTCACTTCTTGGCCATTTGGCTTGAAGTCAGCCTTGAGAAGCTTGGCAAGGTGATGGTATCCTTGGGAGTTACGATGGAATAAAGTAGAATTCCAAAAGGGAAGTTTTATACTAAGTACATTAAATACCATTAGATGACCCTGGCAGTCTTCTAGAACCACACTATCCAGTAGAAAGACCACGTGAGTCACAAACGTCATTTTAAATCGTCCAGTAGCCACATTTTTTTACAGTAAAATGAAACAGGGGAAAGTAATTTTAATATTGTTTTTTCTTTAACTCCTTGTATCCAAAATATTATCATTTCAGATATAATTTATATAAAAACTAATTAAGATGCCCATTTACATTCTTTTGTACACTAAGTCTCTGAAACCTGCTGTGTATTTTACACTGACAACACACCTCAGCTCAGATGCTGAATGTTCTTTGGAAATATTTGATTTACGCTTAAATCTCATAACATTTACAGTTGGTAAGGTAGGTTCTCATACCCAAATTGTTCTAAACACATTTAAAAGCTTTCCAATAAATGAATCAACTATCAGTTTTAAAATACGAATTAATCACAACTAATTATATGGAAATAAAAACAGGATCTCAAAGAGATTTCTGCATTTCCATACTCATTGCAGCATTATTCACAAAAGCCAGGACATGAAAACAACCTAAGGGTCCGTTAATGGATGAGTGGAGAAAGACGTTGTGGTGTATATACACAATGGGCTATTATTCAGCCATGAGAAAAAAGGAGATCCTCCCATTTGCAACAATATGGAGGCACCTTGAGGAAATTGTGTTAAGTGAAATAAGCCAGACAGAGAAAGACAAATACTGCATGATATCACATATATGTGAAATCTAAATAAAAAGTCAGACTCACAGAGACAGAGTAGAGAATGGTTGCCAGAGGCGTGGGAGTGGTGGGGACAAATGGGAAATGTGGGTCCAAGGGTACAAACTTTCAGCTCTAAGATGAATAAGGTTTGAGGATCTAATGAATAACATGGTGACTACAGTTGACACTATTAAATTGTATCATTGAAATAAATTTTTTCATTAATTATAATTCCAAATCCAGTTCCTTGTTGCACTAACCACATTTCAAACACTCCCAAACCACATGTGGCTGCTATATTGGACAGAGCTGGTCTCGGGTGTGAGAAATCGGGAGCCAAAGCCTTCGTGTATGACTCACAGCTTCACAGTGAGTATTGCTAAGTTCACTTTGCCATTTTCAAGGGCACAGACTACATTTGTATCCCTGGCCAGCCACTGAACACGTGTTCTCCACACCTCATGAGGCAGCCCTATCAGAAGATAATCTGGAGGCCCATAACATCAGCCCTACCCACTGCTTGTAAAAACAACTCCTTGAGGGGCATCTGGGTGGCTCAGTTGGTTAAGGGTCTAACTGTTGATTTTGGCTCAGGTCACGATCTCAGGGTCCTGGGATGGAGCCTTGCGTTGTTGGGCTCTGTGCTCAGCAGGGAGTCTGCTTGTCCCTCTTCCTCTGCTCCTCTCCCTGCATGCTCTCCTTCTCTCTCTCTCTCTCTCTCTCAAATAAATAAATCTAAAAAAAACAAAGACTCCTTGAGGGTAGAAGCCAGCACAGATTCAACCCATTGTGCCTTGTCCAGTGCCTGGCATAAACTAAGCATTCGGCCAATTATTATTAAACGCATGAATGAGTGCTCTCCTGACAGGCAAGCAATGTGCTTTACGATGAGAGCCTTGTTCACACTAGACATCGCTTATGTACCCAGTCAACAGACTATGAACTCATGAACACTGTGTTTAACAGCTGCTCATAGCAAGCCTACTGTCTACTCCCTGTCTCCTAAAACTGTGCCTACCGACAGAGGCCGGCAACTTCAGAAGTGCAGTTGGCTGATTAAAATTAAACACCCCCATCAGGAGTGAAATGCCGTAAAGTTCTCTTGATGTGAGTCGGTCAGACCTTGAGCGAGGCAGAAACTAAGCACTTGAAAAAAGAAGAGAAGAGGCACTCCTGAAGATGGATAAAGGAAAGATGCAGAATGGGGACGGAGAGGTACAAAGGCCAAACATGCCTCCTTCACCACGAGGCCCTGGGCCAGCACTGGTGACAGAATGCTCGTGTGTGCCCCGCACAATACTGAAGGCTTCCAGAGTTGGCCTTTGGGAGGACATTTAGAGTCATAAAGAATTACACCCACTAGGTGGCTACAGTGTAGAAAGTGGAAAATCAGCAGTGTGGGCGAAAATGTGGAGAAGGCAGAACCTTCGTACACTGCTGGGGTGGGGGGGGGGTGTACCATGACTCAGCCACTGCGGGAAACACAACGGCGGGTCCTCAAGAAGCTAGTCCCCGAATCGCCGCACCTCAGTGTATGTTTAAAAGAGCTGAAAACAGACGTTCCCGTTAAAACTTATACACAAATGTTCATAGCAGCTCTATTCGCAATCACCAAAAGGTGGAGATAACCTAAGCGTCCGTCAACAGAGGAGTGGATAAACAAAACGTGGTCTATCCACACGACGGAACGTTCTTCAGCCATAAGAAAGAATGAAGCGCTGAATACCGATACACTCTACATGTGTCAATCTCAAAAACTGTATGCTAAACGAAATAAACCAGTAGCTAAATGCCGCATACTGTATGATTCCATTTATACCACATATCCACAACAGGCAAATCCACAGAGGATTTAGAGGAGAGGAAAGTGGAGAGTAACTCTGAATGGATATGGGATTTCCTTTGGGGTAATAAAATAAAAGTGCCCTGGACCTAGATAGCGGTGATCGATGTAAAACATTGTGAGTGTACTCAATACTCCTGGATTGTATGCTTTAAAATGGTTAAAATGGTAAATTCTGTTACATGTATTTTATCACAATTTTTTAAATGTCAAAAAGTATGAAGGACGACATTTATTTTTGTCCAAAAGAAGATGGAATTTTAATCAATCAGAAACTGAAACAATTCTTTCCTTCCTTCTTCTTGGATTTTCTTTCCTTTCAGCTTTTTTTTACCCCTATATAGTATAAAGCTATCCCTAAGTTCCTTCATTTGCATTACAGCTCCTGGATGCCATACCCTTTTATTTTCTTCTTTTATTTAAAGCAATTGAACCTACCAGTACAAGTCACATTATTTTTAACAAACTTTCATTTTGTTTTGTTTTGTTTTTATTTTTTCGCAGTTTATACTTTCATCTGACGATCAGCGATTAGTCCTCATCCACATTAACTGTGTGTAGATGTTTGAAAGTGGTGACAGGGACATAGGGAGCCAACGGGTAGAGCTTGTTTGCTGAGTCCTCGTCCTCGTTATGTTTTCTGGACAGCTGCCACATACAGATACAGTACGGAGCGTGCCTTATCCCTTTGGCCCACACAGCGTTGTTGAGCCTGGTGTCAGTGCGCACATCTGGAGTTCCCATCTACTCCGTGGGCACATTTCCGGATCTCTTTGAGCACCCGAGGGGTACACTTCTAGAAACCCACTCCATGGATGTGCTTGTGAACATTGATGGGGTTTTCTCTGGTCACTACCTCGTTGATGGCAGAATGGCCCTTCTTCTCATCACCCTTCTTTGCGGGAGCCATTCTGCCGGGCCGTGGTTGCAAAGGAAGAGCTTAACAAACTTTTATTCTAATAGTGCCTGCCTACCATGTGTCAAGAACCGTTCCAGGCATTTGGTAAACATTTTCTCAATTAATATAAGCAACAGAGGTTTTTAAATTAGAAACAGCAACGATATTGCTTGAGATCAATCTTTGAAAGGAGAAACCTAATTAGAGGTACCAAAGGTGAAAGACCAACAAAATGAATCTAATTTGGAAATCCTTATTTTCATCCTAACAGATGAATTCATTCATTACTAAAATGAAAATGTACTGAGTAGTTACCATGTGGCCCTGGCTGAGATGGCAGAATGATGTAAC
This sequence comes from Ailuropoda melanoleuca, assembly GCF_002007445.2. Lineage (NCBI taxonomy): Eukaryota > Metazoa > Chordata > Mammalia > Carnivora > Ursidae > Ailuropoda > Ailuropoda melanoleuca. Next base: position 107,042,201 of record NC_048238.1, on the reverse strand, counting down.
AGATTCTTCCTGAAGTCAATTTTCAGGGAACATTAAGAGTCATAGAGTCATTGAAACAATGTAATATTAGTCTACAGATGTGAAGAATTAAACAGAAGAAGGTGTTAAACCCCATTGGAGGGTGGGTGGACAAGAGCTTTCCCTACATTTCCGTGTGTGTGTGTGTGTGTGTGTGTGTTTCTTTCTGTGTAATACAAAGGAGTCCCACTGTTATACCATCCTTGGGGTCAGAGCCAGAGAACTGCTTGCTTAGTGGCTAGTCCATGATTCACCAAGTGTTTCTAGCACTGCCAGTAACTGAATACCACATTGGACCCGGTCCAAGGGGGGTTATGCCAAACTCTGTGCTGTGTAGTGTATAGAGAAGATCACATGATACTCGGAGACCCATATGTTGTGTTCTGGCTCCAAATTTTCTACTTTTCTATTATTGTGTAACACAAGATCTTCCAGACAAGAAAAAAGTTGAGCTGTCTCAAGTCTATCTTATTACTCCTGATGTTCATGACTTTTAGGTATATGTTAGAGGACACATCCAGCACAAGAATAATATTCTTAGAGTTCCACACATGCATATCACTGGAACCTGAAATAAGGAAATAATGACAAAAACAGCAACCATGAGTTCTCGGCAGAACAAGGCTGGCCCGCAAAGAGCAAAAATTACATGAAAGACACAAGTGAACCACATCCCAAATCTGAGAGCTTCTGCTCAGTGATGGAAGCTTCTGATAAATTCCTCTGTTCATGCTTTTAATTTATCATTTCTAAGCTCTACTATAAAAACAAGACAATAAGTCAAATATAAGCAAAAATGGAAAGCAATTGTTGAACAACCAAACAAGAAGAGACGTGAATTGGAAAGGGCTGGAAAGAGCAAGGGCTCTGTAACATACAGAAAGCCTCAGGATACCTTCTGGATTTTTTTACTCTCTTTCTTCACACAGGCTGAGTAGAAGCGCCTCAGTATTTGCCATTTTGCCTTATTAGTTAACCTCTGCTCACATCATCACTTCAGAGACATTCATGTATACATAAAATTGCTAGCCGCAAAGAATAGATTCAAAATACGTAAGATTTGAAGCATTATAAGAAAAAGACTATCTTGCTGTGGTGGGATTCTGGCGTACAGAAAGGGCATTCATATCCATTGTCTCATTGGATATTTAACCCAAATAATCTGAAATCTTTTCATCATACATTCTTTTGTTATGTGTATGTTCACACTAGTATTTTCTAGAGAACCGTATTCTGTATTTCATAAATGCTATCTATCACTGTCAGTAAATTAACTTTCACAGTAGCCTTAAAATGCCAATCCTTACATGAAAGGCAAAATTAAAAACAACCTCCAATTGAAAACCCTACTGAAGGCTATAAAAACCTTTGTTAACGGACTTGGTATTCAACAGCAACAACTGGCACAGTGGTTCCGAATACTAGGTAAGTGCAGATCGAGCCCCTCCAGGGAAATAAAACAATAGAACCTACGTTTGGGGGACCCAATTTTCATGGCAGCAGTTAGCTTCCTTGCACTTTTAAAAATCAAAATCCTCACCCCCACATGCAGGACACCTGGTGTGCGAGCTAACCTCTCACTGTGACCGTAAGCCCACCTAATGGCACCTACATAAACAGAAACCTGGTTGTGATTGTTTTCTGAATGGGGCTCATCTAATGTGCAGTATTACTACAGACATGCCCCTTCCTTATTCAGGCACACAAGTCACTAAGGACCTCTAGGAGAGAGCAGTTGCAGGCTCATTTTGCAAGGGAGAGCGAGGAGGGTGTCCTTTTACTACTGTGATAAGGGAGGGGTAAAGGAAGAGAGCATTTTTCAATAAATATACTACTTACAAGAAAACCTGAGTACTGGGGCGCCTGGGTGGCTCAGTTAAGCGTCTGCCTTCGGCTCAGGGCGTGATCCCAGCGTTCTGGGATCAAGCCCCGCATGGGCTCCCTGCTCAGTGGGAAGCCTGCTTCTCCCTCTCCCACTCCCCCTGCCTGTGTTCCCTCTCTCACTGCCTCTCTCTCTGTCAAATAAATAAATAAAATCTTAAAAAAAAAAAACCCTGAGTACTGAAACAAAATTGAAAAGGAAAGCACATTTATCAGGGGGGGAAAGATTTATTCAAACATTAAAGCTCTCATGTTACCTCTGTTTTCGTTTGAGATACTCGTATTTTAATACCCCTGCGTTCCAGCTTCTCCTCTTACTGGATGTGAAGCTAAGTTTCTACTCCGTGCTCATGATTATGCTGTCAGCTGAATGATCAATCATGCTATCGCCAATTTCACATTGAGACTTCACGGCAGGGTGAAATCAGAGAACAAAATGGCTGTGGGGGAGGAATTTGTTTAAATACCGCTAGTTTGGGGAGCTGGCAAATTGGTAACAACAACAACAAAAAGATGGAAAACATATGAAGTGTAAATGCATCTATCTTTAAGGCAGATCCATTTCAAAGCTTTCCACAGCAAGAAAGTCGTTGCGTGATACATCTCAGTGTTTAGACTAGTAAAATACCATAATCGGGTTGCAACTAAATGCCAATATTTCAGTCCACGGACTGTGAGCACTGGTTTATATTGACTGCATGTCTTTTAACTATGTGAATACAATGAATACACTAAAGGCTACTTCTGAAATGAATCTTGACTTTATATTTATAACCAGAAAAATGTTTTAAGAAAACCCAACAGCTGCAAATGGCAAGCAAGAGAAATAAAAGCAATCAGAATGAAGCCCGGTAATATTTTTGACTAATTGATGCTAGAGCCTATTCCATATATGTGAAGTCCCATTTGCAACAACAGAACCTGGGAGAGAGAAGGAGCTCTATGTTCCGGATACTCCAGCAGCAGTTTGGAAGCAAGCTATTCAAGGAGAAAGCAGGCAAGCCTGGGTTCTGATTCAGAATTGAATCTCTTCCATTTCACTTCAGCAAGCAAGCCATGCCTACTTCTTTTAATATTGATATTATATTTAAATGCAAGTTTTGAATGACTGCTCTCTGAAGATTCAACTGATGGAAATGATCTACTATTACAAGGGCAGATCATTCTTGCTTAAAATCAATCATTTTAACTCTGCCTTTGTAACGCATTCACGGTATAAACAATCCTTTCTTCAAGGAAGGCCCACCATTAATTCTAATCTTATAGTGCTCTCTACTGGTGATAAATTACGGGAAATCTCATTAGATATCGAAAGGTCTAATTAACTTCTCATCTTGGGCTCACATCACCGGATTCAAGTCCAGCATGGCACCTCCTAGTTCACCACGCTGGGCAGAATCCAAGGCACACCAAACATCTCCGTCCTTGAGAGACAGAGGCACCTCCCTGTGAAGCACGGCGTCGAGGCAGACAGGAGAAAGGGTCCCTGACTTCGGAACAAGGGGCGCTTAGACAGTGTGGCTGCAAGGCGGGTCGAGTAGAAATCGCTGAGTGAGCAATCGAGAACTGGTTTGGAATCCTGACTTTGGGCCGCAATAGCCCTGTGACTCTGGGTAAGTCATTCTACCTTTTCGAGCTTGAATTTTCTCATCGGTAAAATAGAAAGGACAATTCCCATGCTACCTACTGTACTGGGCTGTTGTAACAAACGAGATTACAGGAAACATCATACTTGGTAAAAATTATTATTATTATCATTATCATTACAATAAGAGACACTATTTTCATTAAGTCAATGAGCCTTAGAGCTTTTACGGTTTGGATCAGTTAGATTTTTTAAAACCTAATCTCACATGGAACTTTAATATATCGAACCAATTTTGTTAGGTGTATTGTAGGACTTCAAAGATGAGACTATTTACTTATTAATCAAGTCCGTTAATGACAAGCACAAAACTGTCTGGGCTACACGGGAAGTTTTGAAATCTGGGCCTATGGTTGTCAACTAAACTGGCATTTGCCTCAACATCTAATTTGTTTCTGGACTTCCTTTGGTTGCCTAGTATCAGAAAAATGATAATTCACATGGCTAAGGATCTATACACACGCGTCGAGTAGTGACCTCACGTGTACCATTCTATGTGCAGGAACACGGCTCAGCTTGACACTTCAGCCCCTCTTCATCTCAAGTCTAGCTCTGTTAATCAACAACATATTCAAAAACCGTAAACCAATAAATATACAAACATCCCAAGCAGGAGTCTGACCGCAAAGCCTACACAAAAAGCGTTCTGCACACAGCAGGAGTAAGCGTCGCTGAGTTCCGAATCGCTTCACCATTTTCTCTGCTTGGACTCCCCCGCTGCATGCCTCACGAGACCCCAAAGCAGCAAATCTGGCGGCGTAGGAAGGTAGGACCACCCCTCCCTTCCTCTGGGTATTTAGAAATCTATTTAGGTCCCACTGTAAGCTTTTGGCAATTATTGGTAACAAGGTGTTAACCTGGGGAAAATGGAAATACTTGTAATATTTTAGCACCGGGGCGGATTAAAAAGTCCTTTGTTGGTTTAGCAGTGTAGGAAGTATTCTCTACAGTCTGGCATCTTTATAAAGTTACCACACGTGGTATATTTACAGTTATGAAAGCCCAGAAAAGTAGAGAAATGATGAGGACATATATGATCTGATAATAAAATGATTCATCATCATTAAGCCCTTCCTCCTTTATCTTTTATCCTGTGCCCCCAGTCTGTTTCTAAAGAACACCAAGTTATAGAGCATGCAACTTCTGATCTCAGGGTCGTGGATTTGAGCCCATGTTGGCTGTAGAGCTTACTTTAAAAAAACAATAAAAAAATAAAGAAGACCGACTTAGAAATCCTTGAAATTCTAAATTTTGGTTTACAAAACACCAGCCCGTATCCTACCTGTTCTATTTAATTAATTAAAATATGCAACAGATTTCATTAAAATACATACCTCACTTACACATATGTGTGACAACCATGGCTTATAAACACTGCAATGAAGTTTGTAACATACATAAAAGGAAACACTGATACAAAATGATACTGCTAATGACCAAATCAGAGCCAGAACTAGGAACACATGAGACCAGTGATGAGTTGTTTAAAAAATGAAATTATACACAACTAGGTTGTACATTACTAAAACACACTAAGATCACTAGTTATTTAATACTTCCATTCATTTCGACATTTCAGGGTATTCAAACCTGCAAATGCACTTTTGGTCAAAGTATGAACTCTCAGATGTCGACTGTCATCAAACAGAAAATCTCAAGCAATGGGGCGCCTGGGTGGCACAGCCGTTAAGCGTCTGCCTTCAGCTCAGGGCGTGATCCCAGCATTATGGGATCGAGCCCCACATCAGGCTCCTCTGCTATGAGCCTGCTTCTTCCTCTCCCACTCCCCCTGCTTGTGTTCCCTCTCTCGCTGGCTGTCTCTCTCTGTCAAATTAATAAATATAATCTTTAAAAAAAAGAAAAAGAAAAGAAAATCTCAAGCAAATGACATGCTCTGACTTCTCAATCCACTCGGGTGAGGAGACAACCAGGGTGAGGGCACTGATCCAACTATACGGCCATGTTAGAGCGGGAGGCCCGCCACGGTCCCAAGTTTAAAGGAACTCTTAAATGTAGGGCTTGGTGAAGGGAAGGGGCAGTATCTGAGTGTAAGAACTGAGCCAAAGTGGGCAGGTACTGAAAGCAAACCTAGTCCCAGTGGGGAACTCAAAAGCAAACCGTGAACTCAGACACGGAAGCCAGGTGGACATGGCAGGAGTGGGAATGTGGCAATTTGGTTAGCATCTGAGAGAACCAGGGACACCACCAAGCACATTAGACGTCCAGAGCCGATGGAAATGAAGCTAACTCTAGAATCCAGCAACCACAAGGATCTTTTGGCTCTGCTCCCATCGGAGGGGCTCAGAAACTGGACTGGACTGTACCTTCGAAACCTGACAGCTCTCTCCAAAAGGTGATGTCACGAGGACATCAGGAGATCTGTATTTGCACGCACGGACATCACGGGTATGCATATGTACACACACGTACATTCGTGCACATGTGATTTAGAACCCATCGAAATCATTTTGTTTTACTCTTTAGACTGACTCCATAAATCAGACACTCAGAACACCTTTTCTCAGATGGCTACACCACCACTCTTGTCCCCAGCCAGCTCAACTACTCCGTTAGCATTGCTGTAGTTGTTCCCTTGTCCTCTGAATAGCCCTTAAGAACCCTAAATTTAGGCCTGCTCTTGTTAGGTTGATATCGCCGGCAGCCAGAGAATGATTCCCATTAAGAATGGGTGACTCGAACCTAATGAGCCAATATGGGAGAGCGCAAGCACACAGTTCCTTTGCTGTCCTTGGTTCCTGGATTGGTACATTGCCCTTGTTCGAAAGAACCTGAATTTCTGCCAATAGCTTTGGCACATCCCTGGTTGACAACTTTAAAGCAGGCACTCAGCAGGATTTTCATTTCACTTGACTTCTCAGCCATCTCCTGGGCCTAGACCTAAGCTCAAAAAACCTGCATCTAAAATATATATATATATATATATTTCTCTTTACAATCCAAACTTACATTTGGAAGTTACACGGGACAGTGAGCAGACTACATTGATACAGGGGGACAATGGTGACTTCCAATTTCAGCCACGCCAGCCATTTGGCATCAAAATGTGCACCAGCTGTGAGAGTTTGGATCTTGTAAGTCAAGGATACTGGAAAGCTGACAAGAGACTGCTGTGAAAATGGTTTCAACCCCTTCGTGTCTGCTCTGCCCCCTTATTTTCATATTTTGTTCCGTACGGGCCTAATCTATAAAGAAATGAATGCAAACTCCCATGGGTCTGTGCATGGGTCAGCACTGTGCTTTCGCAAGGCCTTGCAATAACTTCACCAGTGGACATGGCCACCCTTAATCATCTGCCAGCATGTTTTCTCTTAAATGGCTCTAGGAGTAATAAAACTGATCATCGTAATATATGTACCATAAAAAGAGAAGAGGGAAGTGAATGAATTTACAAGCAGGAGCTTCTCTGAGACTCCATCTTCTCCCCAGAAGTTGGCGAATTCCCCATGGATTTCAACAGGCAATTGGCCTGCTGAGGGGTTATGGGTGGTATGGCCTTAAATGGGGCTTATGAGCTACAGTTCCAAGTCCAGGACCACTCTGCCCTTGTTCATTAGTGCTTATGAGAAAATAAAATACTTTTTTTAATTTTGCTTTTATTGCATTTTTGTGAAAGGGAAAATTATTTTAAGTTCGTGGGGAATAAATACTTTTTCTTCCTTATTATTTATTCATATGCATATTAAATCTCATAAACTCAAGTTGCCAAATTCTAACCTGCTGATGAGGGTGAATCTTCATGCTTTCCATCTGTCCAACTGAGTCAACAAGATGCTCAGGCCTTGGCCTGTGTTTCCACAGTCAAAAACCAGTGGGGGCTGCACAGACCAATTACCTGTGGTGCACTTCCTTTTCCTCACACGCAACAGGGGAAGGGAAAGAGGGGAAGGCTTCAGACACAACCAAGTAATAATGAGTACAAAAATTCTTCTTCCCCACTCAAATGGACCTTGTTAGAGATCAGAACTGAGCCTTTTATCTAAACAAGAAACTAATTGATTGTTTTTAGTTCCAACTGCCTCTTAATGTGATTTTACAAGAATTCCGTGTTGGAAATGAAAGTTGGTGGAGACAAAGGTATTTTCTCAAGTGGTTTTCACAGGACTTGAGCCTCTCATCCAGGGCAGACTAATTGATTTATAGGCAGCATGACGCTGGCGATGCTAACAGGAAATATAAAGAGAGGAACTTGCGTTATGTCTTGGGCTCAGGCAATTTGCATTAGGTAAAAAAAAAAAATCATTTCCAGAATTGTCTGTCAGCCAAAGCACAGTTTTTAAATCATAAAACCAAGCCACAGATGCAAAGGTCACCCAGCATAAAATTATGAGCATAACTAGGGGGAAAAAGCCCTTTATGTGTCAAGAACAGGAAGTGATTTTGTGTTTCTCTATAAAAATTTACAGTCAGCAGCTGAAGGCAGAAAAAGCAATAAATTATAACAATTAAATCCAAAGTTACTTGCTGTTCCCATTCAAGGTCACAAAGCTCAATACAAAAGTCATGGCATACTATAAGACAGCAAATACTGTGCAGGGTAGACAATATACATACTTTTGATTTTTCACATTTATTTCTTGTGTACAGGTCCTGTTAATGTCACTTATGAGACAAGAAGGAAGGATTGAGAAAAGATCCAGTGCTCCCCATCTGCTATCCACTGACAAAGGTGAGTAGGTCTATGAACAAGCCCATACTCTTCAGTGAGTGCTCAAGAATTGACATTTCACGCACCCTCCATTTCTGGCATCTCTCCTGATCGTACTGCTACTGTTCACAATACTACAAACTCCACTTCGTCAGTCTCCTGCTATGCCCTGGGCACTGCTGGAAGTGCCTTCCAGAAGATATCTCAAACCACCCTCACAAAAGCCTTGTGAGGTTGAGACGCATACCTCATTTTATAGATCAGACACACACACACATGCACACACGTGCACAATCACACACACACACACACACACACAGCAGGTGGCCCTAGTCACTGTTTAGCTCAGGTCTGTCTGAGCTCAGGCTCTTATCCCCAAGACTCTGATGGTCTTGAACAAAGTAATCATGTGTTCTTTTCTTGGGTCCTAATTGATGGCTTATATTCACTGAGTTTACAATTCGGTTGGAATTACTTCTCCCTTCATGATTTATAATAGTCTCCCCCTTAACCATGGGGGATATGTTGCAAGACCCCTAGTGGATGCCTGAAACTGCAGATAGTACTGAACCCTATACACACACACACACACACACACACCATTTTTTCCTATACATACATACGTATGATAAAACTTAATTTATAAATTAGGCACTAAGAGATTCACAACAAAAACTAATAATAAAATAGGACACTTATAACAACATATTGTAATAAAAGGTATGTGAATGTGGTCTCCCAAAATACTGTATTGTACTGGTACTCACCCTTTTTGTGATGAAGTGAGATGATAAAATGCCTGTGATGGGACGACGTGAGGAGAATGACGTCGGTGGGCATGTGATGTAGTGTTAGGCCACTCTTTTTTTTTTTAAGATTTTATTTATTTATTTGACAGAGATAGAGACAGCCAGCGAGAGAGGGAACACAGCAGGGGGAGTGGGAGAGGAAGAAGCAGGCTCCCAGCGGAGGAGCCTGATGTGGGGCTCAATCCCAGGACCCTGGGATCACACCCTGAGCCGAAGGCAGACGCTTAACCGCTGTGCCACCCAGGCGCCCCTGGGCCACTCCTGACCTCGGGCAATACATCAGAAGAAGGATCATCTGCTTCTGGACCGCAGCGGCCACACATAACTGAAACCATGGAAAGTGAAACTGCTGATAAAGGACCATTGTGTAGTGTTGATATACAAATTCTTTGATTTCTCCTCCAAAGAACAGGAGGGGCAAGGCTAACCAGTCATTTCTGTATTATTCCAATTAGTTTATGCACTCTTCGAAGGCAGGCACTGCATTCTGGAAGAACTCCTCTCTTCCACTCCCCAAGCTCCCGTCTCTGTCAGGACATTTCTGTTATCTCCGGAGCTTAGGAGAAACTTCCCATTCTTTTTTCCAGCCCTCCCCTGGATCCTCCTCAAAGACCGAAAGAAGGTTCATCCGGTTGCTGGGTATGAGGCAGAAGTCAGGGGGCAGGCAAGGGGATTCTCTTACCCTCTCTCTCTCTCTCTCTCTGGCAGTAAACTGTCTCTAGCAAGCTACTAAACAGGGCTGATCTCCAGCTGCTCCACTCATGGTAGGGAGTGTGATGGTTAATTTTATGTGTCAACTTGGCCAGACCACGGTACTCAGATACTTGGTCAAACATTATTCCAGATGTCTCTGTAAAGGTATCTTTGAAATGAGATGAATATTTAAATCCGGAAGACTTTGAGTAAAGCAGAACACCCTCCATAATGCGGGTGGGCCTCATCCAATCAGGCTTTCCCAGAACGGTTCCGAACTCCCTGAAAGAACAAGGAATTCTGCCAGCAGACTTCCTTTGGACTTGAAGAGCAATTCTTCCCTGTGTCTACAGTCTGGTGGCCTACCTTGCAGATTTTGGGCTTGCCAAGCCTTAAGGAATGGCATGAGCCAATTCCTTAAATTAAATATCTTGATAGATGGATGGATAAATAGAGTTGTAGATTTTAAAAAGCTGATTCTCCTCATGTAGGTTCTAATTCTGTAAAAAAAAAAAAAGCAGGTGTAAGAAATCAGCTGCCTATAAACCCTCGATCATAACCTCAATGATTTCATGTATCACTGAGTACTTCACACATAGTAGACCTCCAATGAATATTTGTTAAGTGAGTGAGTTTGTGTTATAAACACTGCTAACTTCTATTTTCAATGCCTCACACCACATGAATAAAGAGCTGGTTTTACCTGTCTTTCAAATAAGGGAGTTGAGATGACTGATTTTAAGAAAAGCCTGGTAATTCGATTTTGTGCCATATAGAGAAGATTGCAGAGCCAGCTAAAAGTTGGCAGTCAATCAACCTTCTCCCTGATATGGGAATAAGATACAGTCGTTTTTTACTGCTGTGTAACAAACTGCTGCGAACTTTGTGGCTTAAAATACCACCCATTTATTAGCTCCCTGTCCCGTAGGTCGGGAGTCTGAGCAGGCTCATCCGAGTTCCCTGCTCACGGCTCATTAAGGCCAAAATCAAGGCATCAACAACTGAAAAAAGTCAAGGTGAACTAGCCTGGGCTCTTCTAGAGAGACTCCAGGGGAAGAGTCTCCCTCCAAGCTCTCTCAAGTTGTTGACAGAATTCAGTTCCTTGCAACTATAGAACCGAAGTCCTGTTCACTTGCTGGCTGTTGACCAGGGACTACTCTCAGCTCCAAGAAGCCACTCTCGGATCCTTTCCACGTAGCTCCTCCGTGTCAAATCAACAATAGAACATTAAATCCTTTCTCATTCTTTCAATCTCTCTGACTTCCTCCTCTGCTACCAGATGGGAAAACTCTGTTTTTAACAGGCTCACATGATTGGGATAGGCCAGCCTCCACAATTTCCTTAACTTACAGTCAACTAGTTAGTAACCTTAATTACACCTGCAAAGTTCTTTTTGCCACGTAACAAGATAACCATGGGAGTAACACCTGGGGCCTGGGGGTCATGGTGAAAGTTATGGGTGCTACCTTAGAATCTGCCTACCACAAAGACTCATGCGGACTGTCAGAGAGAAATTATTCCAGCACTTGTGAAAATGTAAGGAAGAATTTATTCAAGATTACTGCAATAAGGGAGAGATTATACAATAAGAGAGAGAGACTGAACTCAGTTTCCAATATAGCCAAGACAGCTGGGGATTTGAAGCAAATGAGAAGAGTGAAGAGAACAGTGAAGGGAAAGTTGCAAACTGGAACTTGATTAGATATCAAGGGTAGAGATTCTTACTAAACTGACTTCATAGGATTCTTGCAATGAGGAGCTTGATCACAGACAATAGGAAAAGAAGAGCTCGATTAGGGGCGCCTGGGTAGCGCAGTCGTTAAACGTCTGCCTCCGGCTCAGGGCGTGATCCCAGCGTTCCAGGATCAAGTCCCACATCGGGCTCCTCTGCTGGGAGCCTGCTTCTTCCTCTCCCACTCCCCCTGCCTGTGTTCCCTCTCTCACTGGCTGTCTCTCTGTGTGTCAAATAAATAAATAAAATCTTTTTTTTTTTAAAGAAGAGCTTGATTAGATTCCAAAGCTGAAGGGATTCTCCATAAATGGGCTTAATAAAACTTTTTGCTAAAACTGGGCTCAGCCAAGGTCAAGGCCTAATCGAGAAGAAGACTCAGAGGAACCTGACTAAAGTTTGGTTAAGGAGAAAATCTTTGTCAAGACATCTGACTGTCTTACGAGCAGGTAGGCCTGTTGAGGGCTCAACATGAGAGTAGCTAGAATAAGTGGTTATCCGTGTAATGATATTCAAGGGATTCTAGTAAATTCTTTGCCAAGAATATCTCCTCTTTCCAGATGACTACATGGTACTTCCAAGGGAAAAGAGAATAAAGGGGACAAGGATATAGAAAGGGGAAGTGAGAAGGTATCACAGCCAAAACTTTCTCTTGGCCAATACGCCTAGAGAAAGGCCTGGTCATCTGCTACGATGAATCATCTTCATTGACATTTCATAACAGCTCCCTCTTCGAGGGCCTTGTGTTCTTTCTTACTTCTAATCACCATGCGGCTAAGAGGTCTCATGCAAATCAGCACAACGCCACACACAGCACAGACACTTGAATGCATTTTCATTACAAGCCATTCTTTAAATCAGAAAAAGTAAACACAACACAAAGAAAAAAAAGTTGACAAGGCCCACACCTTAGCATCCTTGTCAATGTTAAGCACTATCAAAGAGTTCAAACTAACATCTTAGAGCTGTGACATTGAGACAGAAATCGAGAACAGATTGAAATACCTAGTGATACCTTTCAGCTTGAAATATACCTCTTTCCTTGAAATATACCTCTTTCCTTCAAGGTTTAAACATTTCTACCTAATGACCTACTTTTCAAACGTAAGCATGGAAACTAAAAACATTAGGGTTGGAAGAGCCCTTAGAAATGATCTAGCAACCCAAACCTCTTAATATTCAGGTGAAAACACTTGGCTTAGTAGGGGTCTAAATCCTTCCATGTGGGAAATGACAAATTTTCAAGCCTATTTGGGTTATTTTAGAGAAATCCAGCTGCTGAGTAGCTGTAACATGAGCTCAGATTAATCTATTTAGGCATGTGGAGATGGCACTTACGTGCTATGGCTTTCGCACCCCCATGCTATCCTCAATCCTCACTGTTCTCTAAACAACCCTTGACCTTTGATGCCTCCATGATCTTGCTCATTCTGTGACCTAGGTCTGGAGAGGTTATCTCACCATTCAGACTCATTCTTTAAAACAAAGTTGAAATGTTATCTCCTTGCTCTATCTTACCTGGACCTGTCCCTCCGTCTCACCGCTATTTCCAGGTAGAATATACGGTTTCCTCTATTTTATCGCTTATCATATAATATTATTTCTTTAAATGTCTGTCTTTTCCTCAAGACCAGGGACCTGACCTTGTTAAATCTTCTACTATCCTCACCTAGCACAGTATCTGGTACAAATTGCTAAGAATTTGTGGAATTCAATTGATTTGTCGGTTGCTCGCTTGCTTGCTTGATTGGTATTCGGGTAAATTGGCTGCGTGGTGGGGAGACTGGCTCATTGACTGATTGGTAGATTTTTCTAGACATAAGTAGATGATTCTTAAGTTCTTTCCAGGAGGTATAACCAAGTAAGGTGATTTATTCATTGCTGATGACAGATAGAAAACATGATTGTGAGGTCTCGAGCTGGGTCTGGATTTAAATTCTGATGTCATCCCCCATGTACTCTTAAGAAACTGCATCCTGGGCCAAGTAGCTGAAGGTCATAGACTTGGCAGGACTATCAATAAATTTTATCATTCTATGGAGGATCCAAAGTCTGGCTATTATTTGTAGATACTGTTTAAGTACTGTCTCAATGTGACAAGGGACTTATACACACAAATCATGTTTCATGGTATTCTGTAGTCCCTGGAAGCCCTGCAAAATAGTGTTACATTTAGAAGCATAGCTGCATTTGCACCACTAGCAGGCGGTTACCCCTTGGATTGTTTGACTGCCCCAAACTTTTCCTTACTAACCTATATACTTAACCACAATCAGACCCCAAACAGTGTAGCTGGTATTGTCATTCAGTTCCATGACGAGAAAGCCATACAGATGCCACCTGTCAATAGTTTACCAAATAAAAACAAGAGGTTTTATTTTTTTTAAGATTATTTATTTATTTATTTGAGAGAAAGAGAGAGAACAAGCAGGGAGGGGTAGAGGGAGAGAGAGAGAGAAGCAAACTCCCCTCTGAACAGGACCTGGAGATCCTGACCTGAGCCGAAGGCAGACGCTCAACCGACTGAGCCAGCCAGGCGCCCCAACAAAAGGTATTATATTAGTGCTTTTTACTATAAGACAAAGTCTTAACTTGAGAATACTTTCGACTATGTGGCCTTCACTGTTTACTTGTATAACAGAAGGAAGATTCGGGTTTTCAATCACAGCCAGTGCTCCAGCCAACTTCATTTAACTTCCCCCAGCAGTTCCTCACCTACCCCAAATTTGAAGCCATTTTAGGGATGCTTCTCAGCACTTTTGAGCTATGAACAAAGGTGTCACAACCAAGTAATTGTCACATGCACAAAGCCTTGCTCATAGATGTTTATGGAGAATAAGGTAATGATTTTTGCATTCTTATTTACAAAATGCAATGTAAATGGAAAGGCCCAGCCATTGCTTGGTTTCTCTTTCACTGTTGGGACCAGAGAAGGAGACAGTAATATGCTTCTATGCCTTTTCCAAGGTTGGTCTCTACATTTACCACTCAAGGGCAGGTTCGTTTCCCCTTTCCCTGCCACAAAAAAGAGGGGGATTTCCTCATAGAGAAAACACAAAAATAGAGCAGCAAATGTGAAACCTTAAATAACTGTTAGAACCCATTACTTCTCAAAGTTTAAAGTGAGAACAAATCATCCGCCGAGCTTGTTAAAATGCAGACGTTGATTCAATAGCTCTAGGATGGGGCCCGAGATTCTGCATTTTAACAAGCTCCCAGGTAAGGCCCATGTGGCTGGTCTGCAGATCGCACTTGGAGTAGCAAGTCTACCCTCTCCCCAAAATACCATACCCTTTCCTACGAAGGAGCCCATCTTTACCACCACAGATAGACAAAGCCTTTGCCACGTCATTTATTTACTTACTTTTTTGCTATACATTGGCAGATTATGTCTTGTATTCTATTCCACATATCTATTTATCTATTGTTGCTTCTTATTAATGTTGCCTGTGCTTTTTTATTATATTATTTGTAGTGAAGGACAGGAAATACATGTACCCCAAAGAAGCTGGTTTTCCCCTTTGAGTCTGTAGAATCTTATCCAGTCCCAAAATGCAGCTGGCCACACCACAAACAGCAAGGGCAATCCAAAACTCTGCCCAAGAGAAAAATATTCTTAACCTCCTAGGCACTCAAAGAACTACAGCAAGGACTTCTCCATCTTATCTCTAGGATCACACAATTCCTAGATAAGAAAGTCAAAATCTGTATAAGCCTCCCACCTAGTGCATAGTGAGCAGATTTCCAGTCCAGTTCCAAGTTCAAGGGTTTTTCTATCTCCTTAATACATCGAAAATGTTCCCCTAAATTCCAGTATTTTGCCACCCAAAGGCACTGCCTTTCATACCTAGATGCGTCACAAACACCTTTCCTCAAGTGTTCTGGGGTTTGTTTCTGAACATTTTCAGGACTTAGAAGGAAGTGAAAATTTTCAGCCAAGAAGCCCCTCTGACTAATCCCTCTTCTTCCATTTCATTCTCTGAAAAACCTAGGGCTTTGTGAACATTCCTATAAAGACTCCTTTGAGGAAGGCATGATAGAGGTTCCTGCCCTAAGTTATTGGATTTGCACTTAGGGGGACCTGTCTACAGAATATATTGAATGAAACTCCTCCCACTTTCTTCAAGACAGGGCTTCAAAAGCCTTTCCAAAGAATGACGTCTTTCCCAACTCCTTTATCTCATCATGAAAGAGTCTACAAATCAGTGATGGTTATACGCTCATTATCACTCTCCATATTATGAAAAGAAAAAGCCAATAGCCTAGCTCGACAACTAGGGCTCACAGACTTTTAGATCAGTGAAAACCTGAGCTCCAGTTGTGGTGCCGTCGCCCAGCAGCAGCAGAAACTTTGGGAGAGAACTTCCCTCACTGAGCTCTCACTGCCCTCATTAAGTGTTGTGAGGATTAGAGGCACGTGAAAGAATTACTGAGTCCAGAACCTGGCAAAGGGTAAGTGGTCAATATGGTTAGCTAGTAACCTCTCCGTATCTCTGTTTCTGTTTCTGGAAACAAGGATGGTAGGTAGTTCTGCTGAATAAGGGAAGATGGGTAGCCTCTACGTCACAGGGTTATGGAGATTAAATACCTTGATAGATATATGTCAATATAACGTATTTAGAACATTGCCTGAGAAATAGTAAGTGCTATATAAGTGTTAACTTCATTATTCCATTTTAAATATTGTTAATGATGATGATGGTAATCACAAAGCCCCTTGAGAACTATAATACCTGACTGCAGTAAGCTCCAGCTTCCCATTAAGGAGTCTCTAGAGTATATGAACCCGGCAGATGTAGCTGGTTCTGCCTATAGGCAAGTACACGCCCTAGTTCAGAGGCTCCCAACCCTTTCAGCATCACCTGTACGATTTTTAAAAATACAGCCGTCAGAGCCCCCGAGCAGCCCTACGGAATCAGAATCGTCAGTGTGGGTCCAAAGAATCCTTATTCGTATAAGAGCCATTGGTGATTCTGATGCACACCACGTTTTGAGGAACACCGCCTTAGGCAACCTCTCATGGGCCTTTCAAAACTTAGAAGACCCTCATTCCATTATAAAAGGCATCCAGAAGGGCCCTTGGGTGGCACAGTGTGTTGAGCGTAGGACTTTCGGTTTTGGCTCAGGTCATGATCTTGGGATCTTGAGATTGGGCCCCGTGTTGGGCTCCGCACTCAACACGGAGTCTACTAATGTTTCTCCCTCTCTCTCTGCCCCTCTCCACTCTCGCTTGTTCTCTCTGTCTAAAATAAATAAATAAATCTTAAAAAAAAAAGAGGGGGCATCCAGAGTCATTCTCATCAATGGGCAAAACAGTTCCTGATCTGAGTTAGGGGCACTGAAAAGAGGTGATTAAGGTATAGGAAAATATGAGCTACAGTGAAAAGATGAAAAGATCTGTAATTATTTTAACCTGAAGCAAGAAAGCCTAGGAGGGAACTTAATCTTGAAGTAGTGAATGAAGGAGGACTACATAGACGTGGGAATGGCTATCTATCCTGGACGGAACAAAACAAATAAACCAACAGTCTGTATAGACATGCTACAAAAATCAACCAGCAGACACTTAACCAATCTGCAAGCAAGATCTACAAAATCTTTATATATATAGACATGCTACAAAAATCAACCAGCAGACACTTAACCAATCTGCAAGCAAGATCTACAAAATCTTTATATATATATAAACGAATACTTATATACCACTTACCATGTGGCACACACTGTTCTAAGCACCTTAAATATTGGCTTTAATGTTCTTAGCATCCAGTGACGCATGGACTACCATTATCATCATCATCCCCATTGTTACAGATGAGGAAACTAAAGCACATAGAAATTAAGCCACTTGTCGAATATCACACAGCCAAGAAATGTTGGAGCCGAAATCTGAACCCAGACAGTGTCATGCTAGAGGCCTGCTCTCCACCACAACTTTATACTGCATCTCATCCTACTAGATTCAGGCAAAAAAAAAAATGAAAAATAAAATGTCTCTGGGTTTCCTCCAAACCTTCACTACTGTTGTCTGCTTATATTTCTATCACATCAATGCCACTCAGCAGTTGCTTACAATCAGAAATGTAGAATTATATGCAACTTTATTTATAGGATGTTGACAAACTGTTTTCTATACCTTGATCCTGATGCCTGTAAAATGGGGTCAACATTTTTTAGCATTTGGCTAAATATTCATAATGATATGTAAGGCTGGTTGGTATATCTAACCCAAGAGATTTATGAAGAATTACATATGACTAGATCCATGAATGCATTTCAAATCCTTATTTCTCCCTAGAAAGGTGCATTTCCACATCATAATGAAACCGATTTGTTGCCTTCACTTTTTGCATTAACTGTGGCAAATATTACTATATGCACTATCTGTTTGATGTATATGGATTGCAAACTATAAATTAATCATGGAAGTTCTTCTGGCATTATCACTAGCTGTCACAGTGAAGATTAAGTGGTTTGTAATGATGATTTCTCAGTAAATTGATTGATAGCAAAGTAACTCATCAACCTGGTCTATTATTAATACAGCACACACTTTATAAAATCTCGATTGCTGATAAAAGAACAATAAAAACCACTTTGGTGACAGAAGAGTGCATTGAAAGTACTTGGACTGATAACTGTATCATGTTCTTGCCTTTCTCTTTCAGAATTTGAAAGCATTTAGACAGTAATTGGTAGTATAGGGAAAATAAAGCTGTTAGGAGAGATTTTCTTCTTAAGAAATCTGTCAAAAAGTTCTTAGTGTTCCAAAGTCAACCAGTGTGTTCCAGGGAAAACAAGAAGTGAATTGCTAACGCACCTCTATCAGACTGGGGCATGCAGCCTCGGGAGGGGCTTATACATGTAGAAAGGGATAGATCCCAGTGGAGGCTGTGATTCCCTCTCTTCTTTCCTGTTATTTATGGTGAAACAGATCAAGGTTGTCAAAGTCCAAGCTTTTATTTTGCTGTCCTGAACCTAGCATTACAGTGTACTTTAATTGATCAGAACAATCAGCAAGGGATTTTGGGGGGTTAACTGAATACTTGAGAACACTGAAAATACTTTGTTGTCAAGCATGTAAATTGTTTTTATACATGTGGTAAACCACAACTGTATACCACACACCACTGGAGCCTCGATTTCTGACGTGAAAATGCAACAAATATTACTGAAATGACATCATCAAATTAAAACGAACTTCTATCTAGTGTCATTTGTAAGATAAAACAAAATCTTGTCTTATCTCTGTTAGACTGTTGTCTTTTCCTTATCCAGTGCTAGAAAAATAGGTAGAAAAGAATCAGGAAGAGGAAAGGAACCCCTGTACTGAGTCCAGGAAAATCCAACAATGTCTCTTGCTTACAAAGACCTTGATGTCCCAGCAATACCTCTCACCAGCACATCCCAGGTCAAAAGTCTTCCCTCCCAAACCTGTTCCTCCTCCTGTGTTCCCTCTTCGGGTTAATGAAAGGGAGATAGTCTAATTGGATAGTATGGGGAGAGGGGCAGTTGAATAAAAGTGGTGTGAAAATGGTCTGAAACAGCCACAGAAAACCAACAGAATGGCAACCACTCCTTGAGACCCATTATAGGCTGGGGGCATGGGAGCATGGGTTCCACTTGAGAGGGTTGCAAAAAAAAAAAAAAGGCTATCCTCAGAAATGCAATGTTCAATCAAGGCAAGGCAAGAGGTGGTTAGAGAAAGCAATAAGATTACAAAGAAGTTGCTTAACAGCGATGGGGAGTTCCCAAAGACAAAAAGAAAGGGCTGAGAAGAGGGAAAGGAAGGACAAAGTGGGCTAGGGTGAGACTGCTGAAGAAAAGAGCTGACCGAAGACGTTTGGGTGCCAAAAGGGGATTGTGACTCCTAGATTTTGAGGTCCCAGAGAGCAGGACTGTGTCTCATCTCCCAGGGTCTTCACAATCACCCAATGGTAGGCACCCAGTGGTGAACTGGTTAATGTTGAGCAAGTGACTCCTTGAGAGAGAAGAGTCCTGATGTGTATGCTGACTCCACGGCATAAATACTCTGACGATGGCTGACGTCACATTACGAATCCTATGTCCCTGAAGGCAGAGTCGGCAAGAGGTGCGTGCAATCAGCTCTTGCTGGCAGGTAGGAGCTGGCTCCAGCCCCACACTGGCATTCAGTAAACATTTCTTCAATTCGCAGAATGACTTTAAATCTGGAATTGTAGGACAGGCTAGAGGAATGAATGTCATTTCCTCTAATTAATGATTGTTCATTTGTAAGATTAATCATGTTCATCCAACAAAAGCAGGTCCTGGGTCTAGTTATGATGCGTGATAACTGAACTCAGAAAGAATATGATCATTCTCTCCCTCTAGTCTCTTCCCTTTCTCATACATTTTCCTTTCTTTCAAGTAGATAATGGCAGGACCCTACAGGTTGTGGTGCCTCATTCACGTACCCTTTGTGTTGCCATGCTTGGCCACTGATGGATGCGGCACACACGCCATCCTCGATTTTACCTTCGAATAGATTGGAACTTAATCTTGCAATTTTTCCTATCTTGAGTTCTCTAGGTTCAAGTGGCTCTTTCATGAGGCTGTGCAGCTGCGGGTTATGACAGCTTTTGTACTCTATTTCAGGGCAGCCAACACCACGGATCAGGTATGGTCAGAAGCCAAGACCAGAAGAGTAGCAAAGACAGGAATGGCACAGAGCCAGTGCCAGCCATCAAAAAGAGGCTGGAAACCCAGGCTTCTGGAAGCATAAAGCCAGGCAGAAGGCTTATACACCAAGAGATCCAGAAACATCCAGCAGAAAGATTGGAGCTGAACAAGAAGTTGAAGGCCTTCTGACACAGAGACACTTTGTATGTTTCCTGCCCAAGATTGGAATCTCAAAGCAGAGAAGGCCCCACAATCTGAGGCAGGAGATGAAGCCAGACGAGTGCGACACCACTAAGGTGACAAGGAATGTTTTCATAGCTGCTTACAGAGACTACAAAAAGGGCATCAGCCGAGCTGGTGAACAGCAGTGTTTTACAAGCCTCCATACTTCACTTGCAATTTCTTGTTTATTCTTCTCACTAAACTGTGTAAAAACTTCTGTTCTGTTTTTACAGAGTAAAGACTCCATCAGGAGGATGAAAAACAAAGCTACACACAGGGAGAAAATATCTGCAAACCCCATGTCTGAAAAAGTTAATCACTTTAGCACTAGAGACCTCTGAACACTTCGCCCTGTCTCTACCTTTTATATAACTGTACTAGAATATCAAAATCAGGAAATTGGGGGCGCCTGGGCGGCTCCTTGTTAAGCGTCTGCCTTCGGCTCAGGGCGTGATCCCAGTGTCCTGGGATGGAGCCCCACATCGGGATCCTCCGCTGGGAGCCTGCTTCTTCCTCTCCCACTCCCCATGCTTGTGTTCCCTCTCTCACTGGCTGTCTCTATCTCTCTCTGTCAAATAAATGAATAAAATCTTTAAAAAAATCAGGAAATTGACATCAGTACAACACTGTTAACTCGACTATAGACCTCAAAGAGAATATATTAAAAATTCTCAAATTCAACAGTAAAAAGAAAACAATCTACTTAGAAATTGTACAAAAGACAGACATTTTGCCAAAGACAAGCTATGGATGGCAGATAAGCACACAAAAACATGTTCAAGATTAGCCAGCAGGGAAATGGACATTAAAACTATAATGAGATACCACTATTTACCTATCAGAGTGGCTAAAATAAAAATAGTGACAATACCAAATGCTGGAGAGGATGTGGAGCCTGGATCACTCATAACACTACTGGTGAGAATATAAAATGGTACAGCCACTCTAGAAAAGAGTATGGTGATGTCCTGCAAAACTATGTCTCCATTTACCCTAAAACCCAGCAATTGCACTCTTGGGTATTTATCTCTGAGAAATTAAAACTTCTGTCCACTCAAAAACATATACATAAACATTCATGTAGCTTTATTCAGAGCAGCTGAAAACTAGAAGCAATGAAAATGTCTCCGATACAAACTCTAATATACCCATAATGGAATACCACTCAGCAATACAAAGGAGTGAAATAGTGATACATACATTAACTTGAATGATCTCACATGCATCATTCTGAGTGAAAAAAAGCCAATTTCAAAAGGTTACGTACTGTACGATTGCATTTATATAACATTTTTGAAATGACAAAACCGTAAAGATGGGAAGAGATTACTGATTGCCAGAGGACAGGGACTATTAAGGAGCAGCACAAGGGAGTTCCTTTGTGATGATAGCACAGTTCTGTATCCTGACTGTGGCGGAGATTACACACATCTGTAGGGGGATCCAATGGCCTAGAGCTACACACACACCCACACAGGCACGCGGGCGCGCACACACACACGAGTACATAAAAAAACTGGTGAAATCTGAAAAAAAAGTGTAGTCTAGTTGAGTATTATACCACTGTATGTCAATTTCTTGGCTTTGATGTTCCACTATAGTTACATAAGATATCACCATTGGGAAACTGGGAGAAGGGCTCAAGGGACTCTACGTAACTTACTACTGTCCGACGTCCTATGAGCCTATAATCATCAGACTACAAACTATATTCTTTTCAAAATAAGGAACTACAGAAATACTGGCTAGAAGAGATAGCAGAGCAGGCATGTTTGTACACTGTTGTGAAAGATAAATTGTTGCAACAATTGGGCCATAGATACCAAGATGCCTACAATTATTCCTACTCTTTAATCCTGTAGGATTCTATCTTTGGGAGTTAATCAGATATTTATTCAAAATGCATGTACAAGAATGTTCGCAGCACAATACCAATGAGACAGAAACGATTTAGCAATGGAGTTATGGCTCAGTAAATGAACCTTGTCCATAGGGTACATTATCATGCAGCCATTAAAAACCATGATTTTGAAGAATATTTAGTACATGTGGAAATGCAAGGTAATAATTGGGATGCACAGTGATATGTATACTGTAATGCTCATTTAAAAAAATAAATTAATGAATAAAATTCTAGAAGAGTATCATATTCACAGAAGCTAATTCTAGGTGGCTGGATTTTATGTGATTTTTATTTCTTTACACTTTAGTAAAATTTCCAAATATTATACAGTGAATATGCATTACTTTGCAAGAACAGAAGTATGTATGTGTGTGTATATGTGTCTATAGGTAGGCATTAAATCATGATCTAGCTTAGTATTTCTCACTTTCCTGTGCTCTTGCTAAAATGCAGATTCTGATTTAGCAGGTCTGGAGAAGGGCCTGAGATTCTGCATTTCTAACATATGTCTACACTGCTGGTTCACTTCGGAGGAGCAGGGATCTAGCTGAGCTAGGCCCAAAACGATTACCAAATAGTTCTTCGGAATGGAAAACAAGTGTTATTCCATTTTGAATAATTTTCATTAAGATACACTGCAGAACATTTACATCATAAAAGCCTTTTCACAAACCTCTACCCATGCCAGATTCTGATGCATCGGCTCCCACAAACATCAAAGCAAGGTTCAGAAAAATTCTCATTCTCAGAACTGGCAAAGCCAGGGGATGTTTCAACCAACCAAAAATACCCATTCAATAAATTGTGCCAGGAGAGTATCTAGGAATTCAGGCAGGACAGCTACAGCGTCGTTCCAAAACAAATTCCACAGAGAGGGTGCCTGGATGGCTCGGCCGTTAAGCGTCTGCCTTCGGCTCAGGTCGTGATCCCAGGGTCCTGGGATGGAGCCCCGCATCACATCGGGCTCCCTGCTCAGCAGGGAGTCTGCTTCTCCCTCTCCCTCTGCCCCTCACCCCCACTCATGATCTCTCTCTTGCTCTGCTCTCCTTCTCACATAGATAAATAAAATCTTTTTTTAAAAAAAAACCCAAATTCCACAGGGATTAAAAAGACAAACCTAGAAAAATAATAACTTTAAAAAATGTGCGTGTGTGTGTGTGTATAATATATGCTAAAATATATAAAATATGGATGGGTATTCTCTGGCTGAATGAAAAAGAATTCCCATGGATAAACGCAGTAGAGGAATAAAAACTAACACTGAACACTTATCATATGCCAGGTACTATGCTAATTAACTTTATAAATAGTAAAGATTTTTTTCAAGTTTTTAAATTTATTTTATTTAAGTATAGTTGACACACAATGTTATATTAGTTTCAAGTGTACAACTTAGTGATTTGACAAGTTTATACATTATGCTATGTTCACAAGTATAGCTACCATCTAGCCCATTACATCGATAGTACAATGTCATTGAGGGGTCAGGGAGGAAACAACAACAACAAAAAAACCCAGTACAATTGACTGTATTCCTTATGCTCTTTTTGTTCCCATGACTTACTCATTCCATAACCAGAGGTCTGTATCTCCCTCTCCCCTTCACCCACTTTGCTCAACTGCGCGCCCTCCCCCTCTCTGGAAACCATCAGTTTGTTCTCTGTATTTATAGATCTGATTCTGCTTTTTGTTGTTTTACTCTTTTTTTTAGATTCCATGTATGAGTGGAATCGTATGGTATTTGTCTTTCTTAGTCTCACTTATTTCACTTGGCATAATACCTTCTAGCTACATCCATGTTGTCTCAAATGGTACAATCTCACCATTTTGTATGGCTGTGCATTTTCCTTATCCATTCATCTATCAATAGACACTTACGTGGCTTCCATGTCTTGGCTACGATAAATAATGCTGCTATAACCACAAGGGTGCATGTATCTTTTCAAGTTAGTGTGTTTGTTTTCCCTGAGCAAATGCTCAACAGCGGAATTGTTGGATCATATGGTATTTTTATTTTCAATTTTTTGAGGAAACTCCATACTGTTTTCCACTATACCAATTTCCATTCCCACCAACAGTGCACGAAGGTTCCCTTTTCTCCAAATCCTCACCAATGCTTGTTCTTTCTTGTCCTCATGATTTAAACCATTCTGACAGGGGTGAGGTGATAATCTCGCTGTAGTTTTGATTTGTGTTGCCTGATGATGAGTGATGCTGAGCATCTTTTCATGGGTCTGCTGACTATATGGATGTCTTCTTTGGAAAAATGTCTATTCAGGTTGTCTTCCCATTTTTTAATGGGACTGTTTGGGGGTTTTTTGGTGTTGAGCTGTATATATTTTGGACATTAACCCCTTATTAGAAATATCATTTGTGGGGCACCTGGCTGGCTCAGTTGGTAGAGCTTGTGACTCTTGATCTCAGGGTCATGAGTTCAAGCCCCACATTGGGCATAGAGCTTACATCAAAAAAAAAAAAAGAGAGAGAGAGAGAAAGAAATATCATTTGCAAGTATCTTCTCCCATTCAGTAGGTTGTCTTATAGTTTTGTTGGGGGTTTCCTTTGCTCTGCAAAAGCTTTTTATTTTGATGTAGTCCCAATAGGTTATTTTTGCCTTTTGTTTCCCTTGCCTTAGGTGATGTATCCACAAAAATGTTGCTGTGGCCAATGTCAGAGAAATTACTGCCTGTGCTCTCTTCTAGGGCTTTTATGGTTTCAGGTCTCATATTTAGGTCTTTCATCCATTTTCAGTTATTTTTCTGTATGGTGTCAGGAAGTAGTCCCGGTTCATTCTTTCGCATGTAGCTATCCAGTTTTCCCAGCACCATTATTGAAAAGACTCTCTTTTCCCCATTGTATATTCTTCTCCCCTTTGTCACAGATTAATTGACCATATAAATGTGGGTTTATTTCTAGCATCTCTATTCTTTTCCATTGATCTATGTGCCTATTTTTGTGCCAGTACCGTGTTATCTTCATTACTACAGCTTTGTGGTATATCTTAAAATCCAGAATTGTGATACCTCCAACTTTGTCCTTCATTCTCACAATTGTTTTGGCTGTTCAGAGTCTCTTGTGGTTCCATACATATTTTAGTATTATTTGTTCTAGTTTTGTGAAAAATGCTGTTGGTATTTTGTTGGGATTGCACTGAATCTGGAGATTGCTTTGAGCAATATGGACATTTTGACAATATTAATTCTTCTAATCCATGAGCACAGAATACCTTTTCCTTCATTTGTGTCATCTTCAGTTTCTTTCATCAGTGTTTTATAGTTTTTGGACTAGAGGGCTTTCATCTCTTTGGTTAAGTTTATTCCTAGATATTTCATTCTTTTTGGTGCAATTGTAAATTATATTGTTTTTTTTTTAATTTCTCTTTCTGTGACTTCGTTGTTAGTGTATAGAAACACTACCATTTTCTGGGTATTAATTTTGTATCCTGCCATTTTACTGAATTCCTTTATTACTTCTAATAGTTTTTGGTGGAGTCTTTAAGATTTTCTATGTATAATATCATGTCATCTACAAACAGTGATGGTTTAACTTCTTCTTTACCATAATGGACGACTCTTATTTCTTTTTCCTGTGTGATTACGGTGGCTTGACTTTGAGAACTGTTTTGAATGAAAGTGGTGGGAGTGGGCATACTTACCTTGTTTCTGACCTTAGAGGGAAAGCTCTCAGTTTTTCACCATCGAGGATGATGTTAGCTGTGGGTTTTTCACATATGGCCTTTATTATGTCAAGATATGTTCCCTTTAACCCCATTTTGTTGAGAGTTTTTATCATGAATGGATGTCAAATCTCGTCAAAGGCTTTTTCTGCATCTGTTGAGATGACCATATGATTTTTATCCTTTGTTTCGTTGATGTGGTGTATGACATTGATTGATTTGCAAATATTGAACCATCCTTGCATCCTGAGGATAAATCCCACCTGATCACGGAGAATAACCTTTTTAATGTATTGTTGTATGCCTATTTGCTAATATTTTGTTGAGGATTTTTGCATCCATGTTCATCAGGGATATTGGCCTGTAGTTTTCTTTCTTTTTTTTTTTTTGTGGTATCTTTGTCTGGTTTTGGTATCAGGGTAATGCTGGCCTCGTAGAATATATTTGGGAGCTTTCCTTCCTCTTTTTTTTTTTTTGGAATAGTTTGAGTAGAATACATATTAACTCTTTAAATGTCTGGTAGAAGTCACTTGTGAATCCATCTAATGCTGGACTTTTATTTGGGGAGAGTTTTTAATCACCAATTCAATTTCATTGCTTGTAATCAATCTGTTTAGATTTTCTATTTCTCTCTGTTTCAGTTTTGGAAGATTGTATGTTTCTAGGAATTTGTCCATTTCTTCTACGTTGTCCAATTTGTTGGCGGACTTATAATTTTTCATGGTATTCTCTTATATCCTTTGTATTTCTGTGGGGTCAGTTGCTATTTTACCTCTCTCATTTCTGATTTTATTTATTTGGGTTCTTTCTCTTTTTTTCTTGATGAGTCTGGCTCAGGGCTTATCAATTTTGTTTATCGCTTCAAAGAACCAGCTCTTGGTTTCATTGACTTTTTTCTATTGTTTTTTAGCCTCTATGTCATTTATTTCTGCTCTGCTCTTTATTATTTTCTTTCTTCAACTCACCTTGGGCTTTGTTCTTCTTTTCTAATTCATTTAGGCACAAGTTAGATTTTTTTTTTATTTGAGGAATTTCAGGTGGAGGCAAGAAGAATGTTCCCCCAGCTTCTCAGCCCTTTTAAAACCTGACTTTTTTTCTGTGCCCCAGTACAATGGGGGCTGGTATGGGCTTCTTGACCCTGGGCTCGCTGAAGTAGCAAGCTCATTGAAACAACCAGACCTAACCATTACAGTGTCCAGACTGTGCTCTGGTCTAAGCTTCTAAGGTGGGGTAGGAACGTAAACCAGGTCATTCTCCAGTCCCTCTGACCTGGGGAGCTTTCCCACAGCTCCTGAACTGCGTGGTAGAGTCCTAATGATGTCTCTATTATATGCTAGTTGCTCTTTTAAACTGTGACTTTTCTCTATGCCCAAAGACAGAGGAATCTGTTCCCAGTCCCTCAGGACTCTCCCTCCCCACTGCCATCCCCTCCCTTTGTTACTGTGTCTCCATCTCTCTTGCTGTTGTCTTGCTCTTCTCTCTGTCTCTGGCTGTTCGGTAGCTATTCAGCCAGCCCTCAGTTCTTCTTCAGGGGGAACTGTTTTATTAACAGGTGTAATTTGGTGTGTTGCCTGGAAGAGGTGAGTTCAGGGTCTTCCTCCATCGCCATCTTGAACTGGAACCACTATGCTAACTTTTCATATGCATTATTCTCATTTAGTCTTTACATCAAAGCTGTAAAGTAGAGGCTATATTTTCCCTATGTTATTAAGACATTACTTCTAATCTTCACAAATCATAATTTAGGTATCATTACCCACATTTTACAGCTAATGAAACTAAGTTATAGAGTATGAGGTTGCCCAGAGTCATACTGCTAGTAGCAATTGTCAGGGTCCAGTTTCTGACTCAAAGCTATATTCTTCACTGCACTCCCTTTTTGAAAGAGCCACACATTGGCTATAGGCAAAAATATACTCCTACATGCCCAATATCATAAACAAAATTAAAACGCAAATAATAAACTAGGAATATAATAACAAATGTGGCAAAAGGGAATTATCCTTAATATACAAAGAACAATACAAATTGAAAAGAAAAATGTTATGACCTTAACAAAAAGAGGGATCAAGGGCAGGTATAGCAATTCATAAAAGTGCGTGTGTGTGTGTGTGTGTGTGTGTTTATACACATATGTAATATAGAATTAGAGGAATACTGGCCAAAGCATTAACAAGTATCTTAGTGGTGAAGTTATTAAATTTCTTATTCATGGCTTTATAGTTGTGCTTTTCACATTATCTACAATGAGTATATATGATTTTTATGATCTGAGAAAAATAAAAGCTACTCATGTTAGCTTCAGATAATCCTGGTCTCATTGTAATTGCTAATCTCATGATCCATTGTCCTCTGGAAGTTCACATCTACATTTGACAAGTTTCTCTGGGACAACATTTACTCATTCGTTTGTTCATTTGTTCGCTCATTCATCCATCTAGTATAATATTTATTGAGCATCTACTAGTGTGTAGCCAGGCAATAAGTAAGTAAAATATGCAGACACAGGCTTTGCATACAAAAAGCCACATTAGGAGATAAACTTTATGTAAAATACATGATTAATTAATCATTAATGGTGCTTAAGATATCCTAAGCTATTACAAATGGTTCCCTGTACTCTGCTTAGTCCTTTCATCTCTATATAGGCTATGTCAAATGATCCTAATTCACTGAATAATGTATCAGTCTTTAGTAAGAAGGTGATGTCTTATGAAATAAAAGAACAAGGCATTTAATACAATTACTGTCTCCAATTACATTTTTAATTGAAATTTTTATTGAGATAATTGCAGATTCACATGCAGTTGTAAAATAACACAGAGTTTCCATGTACCTTTTGCTTAGTTCCCCCTGATGGTAATGTGTTACAAAACCATAGTACAATATCACACCCGGATATGGATATCGATATAGTCCACCCAACTTATTCAAATTTCCCCAGTTTTACTTGTACTCATTTGTGTGCGTTTGCATGTTGTGTGCATATGTGTATTTAGTTCTATGTACTTTTGTCACTTTGTGACACCACCAGTCAAGATACAGAATGGTTCCCTCACCACAAGGACCCCTTGTGCTGTGTCCATTT
This sequence comes from Ailuropoda melanoleuca, assembly GCF_002007445.2. Lineage (NCBI taxonomy): Eukaryota > Metazoa > Chordata > Mammalia > Carnivora > Ursidae > Ailuropoda > Ailuropoda melanoleuca. The sequence goes on along the minus strand of NC_048238.1, from coordinate 107,013,231 downwards.
ATAACCATACCCACCTTCCTCCTCCACCCCCTCCCACCCCATCTCTAGCCCCTGGCAGCCACTAATCTCTTCTCCAGGATATACAAATGGGCAAAGGATATGAAGAGACATTTCGAGGAAGAGGACATACAGATGACAAATAAGCAGGTAAAAAATGTTCAACATCACCAGCCATTGGAGAAATGCAAATTAAAACCACAATGTGATGCTACTACGAACCTATCAGGAGAGCTAAAATGAAAAATAGTGACAACAGCAAATGCTGGCAAGGATGAAGAGAAACTGGATGACTCATCAATTGATGGTATGATTATGATCCAGCCACTGTGGAAAAAAAGATTGGCAGTTTCTTATAAAACTAAGTATGCAGTTATCATATAGCCCAGCAACTACACCCTTGGAAATTGATCCCAATTAAGTGAAAATCCAAAAATCTGTAACCAAATGTTCATAGCAGCTTCATTTGTAATATCCCCAAAGTGAAAAAAGTCCAAACATCTTTCAACAGATGAATGGGTAAACAAACTGTGGTACATCCATGCCATGGAGTCCTATTCAGCAATACATGCAACATCTTGGATGAATCTCCAAGACATCATGCTTAGTTGAAAAAAGTCCCAAAAGTTTGTATGTTGTATTTTTCCATTTACATTACAGTTCTGAAATGCAATACACTGTAATTACTTAGGGTTTTTTTTTTTTTTTGGCTCGATTCTCCTCAGGATCTTTGACAAAACCATGCTTATAAATAGTTTAGATGATTTTGGTCCTCTCCAGCATAAGGAGTATATCACACTTGATTACTGAATTCAGCTTGCTGTGATTTATACCCAATATAATTATATCATAGAGTTTCAAAGGGCACAGACAATGTTTAACCACTAGGTAGAACTATTGCCACCCTACAGATGATGAACTGAAGTTCAGAGAGGCTAAATATTTTGCCCAGGACTACACAGCAAGTTCCTAGTGTAGAATGAGCGTCAGGACCATGGAGATATCCTCACTCCAAGCACGGGTCCTCCCTTGCTTCACTCCATCACTTCTACTTGGGTGCAGGGCCGCTGTTTTCACTGTTTTCCTCCTACAGCCAGAGACACGTCCTTCCTCCTTGAAGAAACCTCCGCTACTTCCAATCGAGACACTTGCTGGAGATGCCAAATGACAACAATACGTACGTCAGCACAGCCCTGCTCACTTAGCTGGCAATGGTCATGATAATGGTGATCAATGAAGAGAACAATGACTGCTAGCATGCACCGGGGGCTTCCCACGAGCCAGGCACTATTCTAACTGCTTAACATGTATTAACTCATTTAATCCATACGACAACTCTATGCAGTGGGTGCACAGGGCTTTTTTGTTTCCAGTACTTTTTTACCTATTCTTTTCTGCGTGCCGTGTGGCACCAGTGTCCTCTGCTATGTAGGGAAAGTCTCTCTTGGAGACGAGTCCAGGAATCATGGGGTTTTAACACAAGACTTGCTCCCAATCCTCTGAATTACCATTTTTACTGGTATCATTTCATAACACCTGTGTGTCTTTGAAAGTGAGTACAAGCCCAGGGAAAATGCTCAACATCACTCATGATCAGGGAAACACAAGTCAAAACCATGAGATACCACCTCTCACCTGTCAGAATGGCTGAACTTTATAACTCAGGGAACTAGAGGTGTTGGTGAGGATGCAGAGAAAGGGAAACCCTACTACACTGTTGGTGAGAAGGCAAAATTTCCAGGGCAGCCACTCTGGAAACAGTATGGAGTTTCCTCAAAAAGTTAAAAATAGAGCTACCCTATGACCCAGTAATTGCACTACTAGGTATTTACCCAAAGGATACAAAAATGATGATTCAAAGCGGTACATGAACTCCAATGTTTATAACATCGTTATCGACAATAGCCAAACTATGGAAAGAGCCCAAGTGTCCATCAAGCAATGATGGGATAAAGAAGATGTGATGTGGATATACAATAGAATATTATTCAGCCATCAAAAAGAATGAAATCTTGCCATTTGCAATGGCACAGATGGAACTAGAGGGTATTATGCTAAGCGAAGTAACTCAGCCAGAGAAAGACAAATACCATATGATTTCACTCACGTGTGGAATTTAAGAAGCAAAACAAATGAGCAAAAGAAAAAAGAGGGACAAACCATAAAACAGACTCTTTTTTTAAAAGATTTTACTTATTTATTTGAGAGAGAGAGCACAAGCAGGGTGAGAGGCAGAGGGAGAAGCAGACTCCCCACTGAGCAGGGAACCCGATACGAGGCTCAATCCCAGGACTCTGGGATCATGACCTGAGCCACAGGCAGACACTTCACCGATTGCGCTACCCAGGCACCCCCATAAAACAGACTCTTAACAATAGAGAACAAGCTGAGGGTTGGGAGGGAGGTGGGTGAAAAGATGGGTTAACTGAGTGATGGGGTATTAAGGCGGGCACTTGTGATGAGCAGTGGGTGTTACATGTAAGTGATGAATCACTAAATTCTACTCCCGAAACCAATTTTACCATATATATTAACTAATGAGAATTTAAATAAAAATTTGAAATGAAAAAAGAAAAGTGAATACAAGTTCGACAGTGACAGCTATAGCCATACTCTTGGATGGCGGATGCCCAGAAAACTGTACATGGGAAATCCATGAGGTGATTCCGGCTATTTCTGTTCCTTCTTGGTGGGAGAACTATTTGGGTTTAAGGCAGGAGCACAGCACAGTGGTTGAGAATCTCAGCTCCACCAGTTCCATGTACAGGACCTAAGGTTAAGGCACTTATTACATCAGAGCCTCAGTTTCTCCATCTGTATAACAGGGATAATAATATTCACCCTGGAGGACTGAGGAGGGGATTAGAAACGATGTAGATAAAGTGCCTGACACAGTGACGGTAGTCAATTAATTGGGGCCAAAGTCAGTATGACCCTCTTTGGTTCCCTGGGAGCAACCCATGTACAGCCATTCATTTGTCAACAAAATCTGTTCCCTCTTTTCCTCAGTATAAGACACCTTACTGGAGAGCACTCTCCCTTAAGCACACCAACCCTGAAAGTCCAGAAGATCATTTTTAAAGAGCTGTGTTACCGTTCAATGATGGTACTTGAAATACACATTTACTAAGAAGGGGGAAGGATGTTGAGTACATTTTTTTTTTGAGTACTTTTTTTGCTTTAAGTACATCACCTCCTTTTCATGTTGTTTCTAATCTGCTTTAGGCTACTGTGGCTCTTCCTGGTTTTCAGCCATTCTAGAAGGTGCTACAATTCCCTGTTCTCGATCTTAAACTCTACCTTCTACAACATCTTTCTGAAGGTTTTGCTACTGGTGTTTCTAAGCTCGTTTGAATCTTCACCATCAGTTGGTCCATTTCCTCTTCACACTGTTTCCTCAAATCCTCGGTCTCCGTTTTAAGCACATTCAGCCATGTTGCTAAGTCACTAGGCATTCATTGAACATCTACTTGTCGCCAGATCCTATTCTTAGTCAGATTAGAGGGATGAACCATATGGATAAAAGCCCAGCCCTCATGGAACTTTAGTCAGAAAATCTACCAAATTTCTATCATGAATCTGGCTGAAATTTAAAGCAAGTTTTACATTGCGTATTATTTTGGAAGCGGTCAACAATTGAGGGAAAGATTCTCGTTTACAGAGCAAGGCCAAAACCATACCTGAGTCCCCAGTTTCAACACTTGTGCTGCCTTTAACTTGCACCCTACCAGCTGGAGCCAGCCCCTGGAGAGCCAAAAAGGAGGAGCCAAGAGCACTCCCTTCCACTTCAGAATCTCCTTTCAATTTTCAATGAGTCGCTCCCCACTTGCGTCTCCCATCCGTGCCTGGCCAGCTTCTTGCTCTGTTCTCTGACTCACACAGCATCAGTTAGGTTCTCGGCCCACCCCTTGCTCCCATTTGTTAGACTTCATAATTTCAGCCCTTCCAGTCCCTCCCACCCCCCACAGGCTGATTTGTCCTAACTTGAAACCTGTGTGACCCTGCAGCTGTCCAGTTTGGTCTGTAGAAAACTCGTTCTTGGCACTGCTTTCTGGCTCTCAAGCCATGACCTTAAACCCTAGGGACTACTCTCGTAGCAGACAAATCCCTGGCTCCCTCTTAGTGGCCATCCTTGTGGTAAAGAGCAGTCCTCTGTATATTCCTCCCAGCTACTAAACCTCTCTCTTGGTTCAGGAATATTCACCATGGAACCCTCTTCCTGGCCGCATTGGACTACTGCCCCACATTGAATCCCAACAGGCTTACGTAGGTACTAACCCCAGCATCAGCAACTCCCTCCCTACATCCTTCTCTAGCTATCGAGATCTCATTCTCTCTTTCTCCCTTTTTCTTTTTCTCAAACCTCTCCCTTTCTTCTCACTTGAAATGAAGCTTCCTAAATGAATCTACCACATTTACTTTCTCGTCCTACTTAACTCCTATCTTAATCAGGGCTCTCCAGAGAAACACATCAAAGGCCTTTTCAGGCAAGGACATTATGTGCACATCTTTCTGGAGCTATAACTCCAGACTTCAAAGTATAGATTTGTCTGGGCTCACAAGTGAAGAAAACTAGGCACACTGAGCTAGTGTGGGGGGCATCCCTGACGCTAGTGTGGGGGGCATCCCTGACGCTGTTACTGCTCATATATTTCTATTAAATCGAGTTTTGAAATGATAGCATCTTTTTCAAAAATTTATTCTCCTTGTCAGGGGCAGAACATTCAAACCCCTGCTCTGCAACACACCAGCTATGGGACTTTGGGCAAGTTAATTAATCCCTGCAAAACCTGTAAAATGAGAATAAAAATAGTGTCTACCTCACAGGGTTATTGTGAGGATTAAATGAGATAATGCACGTACAGTGCGTACCACTCATATGTAATAGCTACCATTGTTCCAAAGCAACATATTCCGACATTGGCACATGATTCTCATGGAGAATTTCTAGAAATAACACCTGGATTTGAACTAACTGTTGAAAAATTTAGATAATTAGAAGCCAGGACTTGGCGGTTAAGATCTATAACACTCTCCTTGGGATGCCTGGGTGGCGCAGCGGTTAAGTGTCTGCCTTCAGCTCAGGGCGTGATCCCGGCATTCTGGGATCGAGCCCCACATCAGGCTCCTCTGCTGGGAGCCTGCTTCTTCCTCTCCCTCTCCCCTGCCTGTGCTCCCTCTCTCGCTGGCTGTCTCTATCTCTGTCAAATAAATAAATAAAATCTTAAAAAAAAGAAAGCGATCTATAATGCTCTCCCTGTCTACCTGTTATCTGTTGGTGGACATTCGTGTTGTTTCCACATCTTGGCTATTGTGAACATTACTGCAGTGAACATGGCAGTGCTAATATCTCTTCAAGGTTTTTGATTCTTTGGATAAATACCCAGAAGTGGGATTGTGGGATCATATGGTAATTCTATTTCTAATTGTTTTAGGAACTTTCATACTGTCTTCCATAGTGGCTGTGCCATTTTTGTGTTTCCATCAACAGTGTGCAAGGGTTCCAGCTCTTCCAAGTCCCAGCCAACACTTAATATCTTTGGCTTTTTGACAGTGGAATACTATTCAGCCTTGAAAAGCAAGGAAAGCCTACAGTATGCGACATGGGTGAATCTTATACCAAGTGAAATAAGCCAGTCACAGAAAGAGAAATACTGCATGATTTCACTCCCATGAGGTACCTAAAATAGTCAAATTCATAGAAGCACAGAAAGTAGAATGGTGGCTGTCAGAGAGGTGGGAAGTTACTAATCAGTAGGCATAGTTTCAGTCAAGCAAAATGAGTAAGTTATAAATAAAACAAAATAGAATAGTAATAAAACAAATTAAAATGAAGTAAAATAAAATAAATTACTTTCATCAAAGGCACATCACACCCTCCTAGGTATTCTCCCAAATGAATACTTGACAGTGTATCTGCCGTCTGAGAGAGAGGACCACTGAGATGGACGTGGGTAAGCCACAGCTGTCCCCAGATTCTGCTAGGCAAATACCATCTAGTGAGCCCAGAGACTTGGGATCCACCACACAAAACAGACGTTCCCTGCTTCAGTATCATCAACCTCCCACCCTTCCCATCCTTACTCTATGCTCGTCATGCTGGCCCACCTTTCACTGCCTCCAAAAACTCATGTTCTCTCTTACCATTGGGTCTTCTCACAAACACACACACACACACACACACACACACACACACACACACACAAATGGGGTGGGGGTGGAGGGCTGTCATACAATCGGCATTAAGAAAATATTTCTTTGATAAATAGATAAATGGTGTTCTGATTATATTGGGACGAGGGAGTCCATGTGGTAGCTCTGAGAAGTAGCCTCAGAGCCCAACTGAATAAGCACCCGATTAGAAGTTCCCTGGGATCCTTCCCACATCTACCAGGCTCTGATCCTTCAGTAGATTTTCTAAAGGGACGAAAAGGGAAAAACAAAGTATCAATACTGGAGATCAGCAGAGGAGTCAGTGCGTTCTGTGGGTTATCTCAGGGTCACTTTCATCTATTTACATTTTCTGAGCAGAAAATGTGACTGTCCATTACAAAGGTGTGAGGGATGCATGTTGATCTCAGGACCTGTCCTATTTTCAGTTAGATCATTTGCATTCTGTCAGACGGCTTGCACTGTGTGAAGTTGGAGGATATTCCAACGAGATGTACCCTGCTTGGCCCCCTGACATACTTGCCCATCACCATGTTCACGTCCTGTTACTTGCCATCACATATCTAATCAGTGCCCATTGAAGATCATGGAAAAAAACCTATGGACGTGCAGAAGATTTTTAAGGGATCAGACCTGAGAGCATGAGAGCCTTACCAATTTAACCCTAGCCAAGAAAGAATTCTTTCTCTGGACGTACAAAGAAGCAATGGCGATGAAAATGTGCTCTAAAGACACCTAGAGTGAACCACGCTGGTTACTGGGTAGATCAGCCTGGTGGGAGGGTTGCATGGTTAAAGAAATGTGTTCTGTGTTTCCATCTCCAGGACTGATTTAGTAGCTGAAGATCAGAAACTACAAGTGGACAGGCAGACATTATCTGCAGTTGAACTTTTTATAACTGTGAATGCTAGAACGGGCAAATCAGATAATTAGTGCAAGCCAGAGTCTTCAAGATAATTCCTTCATATACAGATAACGTTCCCCTGAGGATCCCTTGTGCTTTTTTAGCAATCTTCCTGGCTGCCCTCAAGAGCATTTTATAAACTGTTTTATATGTGCTGGAAATCAGAAGAGTTACAAGTAGGATTCTGAGTACAACGATTAGATATATTAAAAGCAGTGATCGCTCCATCAAAAGGCCTCACTCGTAAGTATGACCTGTCTACACTGCCATCTGGGCCATTGGCAATATCCGTCACTGACCCAGAAGCAGACAGTGAACAACTGAGGGAGGTAAATGGCTTGTTAGTGTGAATGGATTCTTGAGTTGAGCAAAACTATCAGAACATTCTAGTATTGTTTAGAGAGCTATGAAAATAATTTTTCAAAAGAAATCTCTATGAATTCTTAGAGTTTTCATCTCCATCTTCTAGATTTTCTATTGGTACTCACTAGCTATCTCCCCCCCCCCATATGTATCAGTGCAAGTTCAACTAATACAAATGACAATACTTAGAGCACCTTGTTCATCCTTACATAGCTTATCTATATATATGTATTTCACTAGAAATATAATGGATATATAATATATATATAATATATATTTAATATATTTATAATAGGTATTGTATGCCTAGTACCTTGAATATTTCCATTACACGATGTATCTTGAAATATATACATAGCATATTCTTATTCTTTTTAAAGATTTTACTCATTTGAGAGAGAGAGACAGAGAGCATGCAAGAGAGAGCAAGCACGAGCAGGGGAGAAGGGGACAGGGAGAGGGAGACAAACAGTAGCACTTAACCGACTGAGCCACCCAGGCGCCCCTCATATGCTTATTAATAGATATATCACTATGCCTTAGGTAATGAATGGAAATATGTAAGCCATGGGAGAAGAGAAATGGAGACTCATGCTTTATAGATGACTGTTTAAGCAGCAAAATCACCTCAATAGTTGTATTTTGCTAAGGTTAATTTTACAATAAACAGTAATTTCTTGTTTTTTAGATAATTTGAAGAACAGCTCTTACATTTTTGTGAAAAATAGCATACATAAAGCAAATGAATTAATAAACACCTAAGTCAACTCAACTAAAAATATTCAGAACCCAATTCCTATTCATGGGGGTAGGGGTTTCCCCCACCACCACACAATTTTCTAGACACCCACTGGATGTCCTACACTACAACTCAATTTTGACACTTTCTACCCAGAGACAGCATCGGATTCCACAGGTTAAGGGTTCAGTCCTACAAGACTGTCGCCTGCCCTTCAGAGGTCAACTGCAAACCTGGGCCATTGCCTGAGCTTCTGACCAACGGGCTACAGATTGGAGGTTCCAACAAACCCCTTTCCAACTCAGAATGCCAATCACAAGTCCATGTTGTCACCTACGCTTATGACCAACTGGTTATAAATCAGAGGTTCCCAGAACTCCCTCCACAGGTCCAATTAATTGGCTAAAATGGCTTACAGAACTCAGATAAACATGCTACTTACTGGATCACTGGTTGATTAGAAAAGGATGTAAGTCAGGAACAGCCGGATGAAAGAGAAGCACAGGGCAAGGCACAGAAAGGGCACACAGCTTCCCTCCCCTCTCCAGGGCACCACTCCCCCAGCACCTCCAGGTGTTCACCAACCCAGAAGCCCTCAAAACCCCATCCTTTTGGGTTTTTATGGAGGTTTCATTGTGTAGGCATAATGGGTGAACCATGGGCATTGTCAATTAAACTCAATCTCTAGTTCCTCTCCCCTCCCCTGAGGTCTGAGGGTGGGGCTGAAAATTCCAACTCTTAATCACAAGGTTGGTTCTCCCGGCAACCAGCCCCCATCCTCAGGTTACCCAAGGGCTTTCCAAAAGGATTCATTAACATAACAAAAGATACCTCTATGGCTCTTTATCACAGGAAATTCAAGAAGGTTTTAGGAGCTGTGAGCCAGGAACTTTGGACAAAAACTAAATAAGTATGAGAAATGTATTTTGGTTATTTGAATGACCAAGTATGTATTTCGTATAAACCACAATTTTGCTGTCCACCCCCTCCCCCGCCGGCCTTCTAACACAGATCCCTTACAGCAAAACAATCATAAAGGTCAAAAGATGCTGGCACATTACAAGAATCTCATTCAGGCATTAGTAATTATCCAGCGCATAATCATATCTTATGAATATGTCTCCCAGGACAAGGCCACTCAGGTGCGCAGGTTCTGCTCTACCTGGTCAGGTTCCAAAAGCAGGAGGGTGTCAGCACCAGTGACCCTGAGCTAGGAGACAATACCGTCTCTCGCTCTGAGCCTCTTTTGAGGCCTTAATGCAACACTGGATTGCTCTCATTACATAACCCATTTATTCATTCTTTCCCATCAGCTACTATTTTTCCTTCTCCCCATTTATACCCAAACTTCTGCCACCTTTAGAAAGGACATTAGCTTCGGCCACAGTGCTGTTCTAGTCAGCAGGCAGCAGTCCTCATCTACAGTCCACTCGTATTCAGAGAGGGTGAGGTTACGCAGGTGCAGAACCAGAGAGCTGAATTTACCACCAGGCCATATAGTTTCATTCACTGTTAGCCTCAATTTCCCCGGAAGGCGTGAAGGCACATCCTGCCCCGTCGGGCCCCTAGGAATTGTGACGTGAAGGTTAAAAACAGTTACAGTTTCTTCGGAATCATCCCTGCTTCCAGCTCTTCCTGGTCCACTGCGCCAAGTAGGAGGGGGAGTCCCCTCCCTTCTTCCCCAGCTCCACCAGGGAAACAGAAATCTATCCAGTGGGGACACTCCTTTTAGTCACACTCATGCTCATGTCAAGTGTGAGCATACACTTGTGAAGGTGTGTGAGCCAGCCCCTCATGCTTTCATGTCCCACTGCTTTAGACGACCGATGTTTTAATGGCCCAGGCCAATTCCCTGTCACACTAGTAGTCTCCAGAGGGAAGCTCTCTGCCCATCATTGGACATTCCCGGCCACCAAGTGTGTTCCTTGGTCTGAAGAAACGACGCTCAGCGGTCCAAATTCGTGCAAAACCTTCTGTGCCCAGGCTAGGGTCGGTGTCTACTCCTGTCAAGACCCATTTGTAGCCCCCCAGGGCCACTCGCATCAGTCTCCCTTGCCAGCTGTGCTCGGGGCCTTCCCACCGGGAGATCAGCCCCACAGCCATCTGTGCGCTGCGCTCGGCCTCTCGTGCTGGCAGACAGGACAGTTCTTGCTGGCATCCGGGGCCTCAGAGCGTGCAAAAGGAGTATGTGTAGTTTCTGCCCGTCCCTGCATTGCTGCACACCCCCGAGTCCGGGACCCAGGTAGCTACCTTAAGCGAGCCCGTGGGAATAGCTGCTTAGCAATTCCAATCAGTCACCTCCTAAACCCGGGAGGCCTTCTTCTGATGGGCATCCACGAGATGCGCTTCAACACTCCCCTCACACTTCCGGCGTGCTGTGCCCCACACCGCATCCCTCGAATAAGCCAGATTTCCACTGCTTTCCTCCGCGACCATATGGCCAGACCACGGGCCACCGCCCATGAGCCAGCCAGTAAATAGCCAAACACAGGAGCTTTCCCCACCGTTCAATTCCTCCAGCAGGCTGATCTGTTCTTACCTCCTTCAGCGGTGGCCTCCTGAGCAGGAGGTCGTCCATTCATCCTGGAACTGCCAGCCACAAGCCAAGCAGCTCTTTGTCTATGAGAGCTGTTTACGGGGCACTGTCCGCGTGATGATAGAATCTGGTCCTTCCTCGTGTAGTTCCAGAGCCCGTCCTCAGGGAAACGAGCCCCCCTGTTAGTGGGTATCCTCCTTGCATTCCCCAGGCACAGTGATCCTGTATAAAACAATGTCCAGTTTATTGTGGAACTCTTCTGGGCACTGCCGGTCCCCAGTATGGTGTTCCTGGGACATCACCTGCGGCATTGGGGGTATTGCAGGTTTTCAGATCATTTTGTGTTCTGCAGTCATAGGGGCAGTCTCAATTAATAATGTCCAACAGCAGAACGCTCTGGCTTCTAGTCTGCACTGTGCGGGCCCAGGCAATCTGATTTCCTTTCAGCACGTACAATTCCGATAGCTCCAAGGGCAGATTTACATGCCTTCTGTTTTACAATATCACGTAGGGGAGGTGCTCCCCAGTCAGATACAGGGTCCATCCCGCAAATACCATCAGGTAAAAGAGACAAACACTTCACATAAAGCCTGTTCAAACATTCCAATTCTCCTACAAACATTGACCTTAATTCCATGGACCCTTATATTCCTAACTGTGGCACCCATTAGGACCTCATCGACAGGTTTGGTTTGGTAATCCTAGGTAGGGGAAGTGCTCCACAGCCAGACATACGATCCACGCCCATAAAACATTCAGGAAAAGTTGACCCAACTTCTGTACATAATACCTTCTACATTCTCTCAGTGTAATCGCAGTCCAGGTCAGGACTTCACCAAGGGGATCTCGTACCCTAGTTTGTACGGTTCCTGTTACCAAAGAGTACTGGAAACTTTTCTTCTCTACCCCCTGACCATTATTTTACTCATTCCTGTGCAAAAGGCTTGGAGTCCTCAGTGAGGGATCCAGCCAAGAGACTCTGGCCCTTTTATCAATCCTTTTTTGTGTGTGGGGGAAATTAACCATTAATCTCTTACACCCAACATGGGGCTCAAACTCACAACAGCAAGATCGAATTGCACGCTCTGTAGACTGAGCCAGCCAGGTACCCCATCTTTTTTCAATTTTTATCTTGATTAATTGGCCTAATCATTGCCCCAGGCGATTGCTGGTCAGGTTTTTCATTTTAATTTTTGTCTTCCAGCCTTTTAAAATGTCTCCAAATGGGTAAATAAGAGCAGACTTGTTTGCGGCCCTTGACTTCTAGGGGACTTGCAGGGGATCTCACTAGTCCTCCCAACCTTTGGTAGTGCTGTATTAAAACCTTTGTTTTGGGGCGCCTGGGTGGCTCAGTAGGTTAAGGCATCTGCCTTTGGCTCAGGTCATGATCCCAGGGTCCTGGG